>NC_057798.1:531713103-531743546 GCF_018294505.1 Triticum aestivum
TGCCCCCCACCACTGCAGCTCCCCCGCGCCGCCGCCCCCACGCCCCCGCGCCCCGAGCCGGAGGAGGAGGACCAGGAGGAGGAGGAGGAGGAGACTGCTCCCAGTGCAGCCTCGCCATCGCCAGGGAGAGCGGGGCAGCCTGCTCCACCACTGCGGCCACTCCGGCCGGCGACCGCGCGGCGTCCTGCAGCGAGGTGCTTCCCTTCGCCCCACCCCCTCTGCATTCTTCTCCTGCTCCCTCCATGTTCGCCGCACCCACCCGCTCCCCCTTTTCGCTGAGGGACCCCCTCCAGCCCGGCGACCGACGGCGATTCAAGGCGGCGGCGGCAGCTGCCAGCGAGGTTACTCCCGCACCACCTCGTCGCTCGTCCCATCCGCTTGCCAGATCCTAGGTTTTGGCACCCAGTTTGCGTCGTATGAGCGAACCCTAGGTTTTGTACACTTGCTAACTTACATAACCAAGCATTATATAAGGATCACAAAGTAAAATTAAGAAACCCACACAATACAAGTACTTTTGCAACCTACAAAGTCTCAACTTTGCTCTGTATTTCTGCAACCTACAAAGTCTGAACTTTGCCATACAAGTACTTCTGCAGTGTCACATTTTCAACACTGACCTCTTTCCAAATGAAATACTAGTTGGCGATAGCAAAGGCCATGAGCTGCTTTTGCTAAGGGCTAGTGGCAACCCTGTCTAACTCTCAGTTCATTCTTAACTGCTTTTGCTTAGGGTTGATCAGTTGGTAAACTGACAGACGATTTTTCATTTCTAGAACCTAAAATCAAGTCTACATTCTTGTTGTATGACTGAATCCATGGGTGCTGGCTTGAGAAATTAAGCTCCCCAAGCCCACAATAGTGCAACCGCTTCTACTTGATATATATATATATATATATCTGTGTGTGTGTGTGTGTGTGCTAGCTCTAGTCTACAGGAGTAGTGTTGTGCCTCTCAAGGCCATACTCATTTCTGTTCCTCAGGAAAGAACGGAAAAAAGAGGAAGAAACTCACATGTGCAACCTGCAAAGACTGAACTTTGCTCTGCACTTCTGTAGCTACCTTTTCTTTCAGCACTGACCTCTTTTCAAATGGAATATTACTTGGGAATAGTAAAGGTCTTGAGCCGTAGCCAGTGCTGGCAACAGCCCTGTTTCACTCTGCCTTCCAGATAATCAATTTATTGTTTGTATATAAACTCTGTGAGATAACCAAATGACCATAAACACAATTTCATGATAACCAAAATTTAAAAGAAATGCTTTTCCAGGAAATCAATTTATTGTTTGTATATAAACTCTGTGAGATAATCAATTGTTGTTGGTCCCTCTGTATGTCAAAACTGTATGTCAAAACTCAAAACTGAAAAACTATCAAAACTACACATGCTAAATTTTCCATTAGACTGTGTCTACATATTGCTGTCAAAATATCATAGTAATGATCATCTAGTCAGATGTGTGCACAGATTGCTGTTACATGTTCATTTTGGTCATTTAGTGAGATAATGGTCATTTTGGAGATGCCATATGAAGATTTTAGGGTCATTTTGGAATAATGGTCATTTAGTAATGCGAAACATTGACTATTACTATGGCAAGTATTGTGTCAAGTACTCCATGTGTTTTTGTTGGCAGTTTATCATGAAATTGTGTTTATGGTCATTTAGTAATTCAGTCAAATATTGTCTCAAATCTGTGGAGTACTGGAACTGGGACTAGTATTATTGTGTCATTCTCTTCTCTTCTCTGAAACTGTAGCATTTCAGTTTAACAGTGGATCTCTGTGGAACTGTGTAGCATTTCAGTTTAACACTGGATCTCAAAATTGGATGCTCCCGACGTGCCAGCAGCGGAGTGGCTCCCGACCTAGGTGTTAGAGGTGCAGCATATGTGCAATTTTGACCACTGACTATAACAAATTGTTTGAAATATAGACCACTATGTGGAGGAATAACTCTAGTGAGTGATTCTTGCTATGGGGAGGGACAGTGATAACATATTAAATAGATTGATTGTTCTTACATTTTAGTGATAACATATTAACATTCTTTCTATGGGGTGGGACAGTGATAACATTTTAGCTAGATAGAATATATGCACATTTGGTCTGCTTCTTCTAGTTTTGATGTTTCCCGTCTTCCGTTTACGACAAGAGATTTTGTCTATAGAAAAGCATATCGGCAGTTGTTCATGTATTGTTTGGACTAAAGAATCCTCAAGTCCTCCGAATATATGTTTGAATGCTAGATGGTTCATGCATATTTCTGTCTACTTCCTCTAGAATTAGATGGATGTATATATGTCTGTCTACTTCTTCTAGAACTAGTGTATTACCAAGATTCCAACACTATTTATGCAATATCCAAATTGAAAATACCAAGTAGCATTTTGCATTATCTTTCAGATTCAATGTGACTAGAATTCACTTGTTCTTATATGGGTATAACTTCACTTGTTTTAGGCTAGTGTAGGGTGTTTGCTTCATTCTATCATGATTTGTAACTATGTCACAAATAAATTGTTCCTTCTTCTTTATTTGACAAGTAATGGTTGTTGATAAGCTGAGGCATGGATTAAGCTGTTTCTTTGCTCTGAATTACTTGTGATGCCTCTGAATTACTTGTGATCACATTGAGAAAGACTTGTAAACATGATGATCATCTTTTACAGAAAAAAAATTCTGATGATTTTGCTAGTTTGCTCGGTTGTCTCCGACCATCGTGTCGTGATGATTATGCAGGTACCCCGAGAGGCCCTTGAATTTGCCAGAATGTCGATTAACTTCCGTTCTGGCAAATTCGGGTACTCCATATGTCCTATTTTCAGCAAAGGTCATGCTGAAAATTTCCGTGAATTTTAGCATGACTTTGCTAAAAATAGGACATATGGGGTACTTGCGACTAATGCATGTTATCATGCATGTTTTATGATCTGTTGTAAGGGTACTAATTGGTCTCTTCTGCTGCTTATCAGAGATGGCGGGAAGCAGCCACCGCCGCTCTACGACACCGCAGTACGAGTTGGATGCTTCCGAGTTCTTCACTATGATACTTGAGACTTCAGTATCATCCATGACGCAGGTATATAAAACGAGAGATCTCCCCTTCACCCATCTCATTATGACATCTGTTGTTTGCTACATCACTCGTTGTCCCAAACTGCAGAGGATGCCTGACAGTTTTATGAACATGCTCATGGGTGAAGATCCGCCAAATAATGTGAAGCTGCGACAGGCCAGCAGCGGGTTTCGCAGGTAGTGGGATGTGGAGTTGGTGATCAAGGAGGGCCACATGTACTTGTCTCGTGGGTGGGATAAGTTCTACCGTGCCTACAACCTGCGGCTGGGGTACTTCCTTCTCTTCAGGTACGACGACGACGCCACCATGCTCATCGTGAAGGTGTTCAACACGACTATGTGTCGCATGCGCTACACTGACGATGATGATGCCGATACGTTCTGCCTCTTCTTATTCCTCTACATTTGGCTTTGTCTCACATCGATTGTTAACGGTCATTGTTGCATTTTGGACAGGTAATGGGAGCAGCAGCAGCGACACTGGCAGCAACGATTCTGGCAGCAGTGATTCTGGCTGTAGCGAAAGCAACAGCGACTCTGGCAGCAGCATAGACAACAAGAAGTATGATCCAGACTAGAGTGCGGGAGAAGAGGAGCAGAGTGGGGATGAGGAGCTGTAGGATGACGATGGGCATCAGGCTGAGGATGACCTAGCGCTGGTGGTGGCTGACCAAGGGCAAGAGATGGTGGTGGCTGACCATGGGCAAGAGATGGTGGTGGCTGACCATGGGCAAGAGATGGAGGTGGCTGAGGATGACCTAGCGATGGTCGTGCCTGAAGGTGGCCTCGCGATGGTGGTGGTGCCTGACAATGACCATGCACCGGTGGTGGCGCTGGCGATCCCACAGCTGGGCGACATGACCACGCAAATTGTGGTAGAAGACTACATCCCACTGCCTCCACTGCCTCCACCGCCTCGCCGCTCTTGGCGCATCAGGCTGAGGAAGGAGAAGGAGAAGGAGAAGAACAATGCATGAGAACTGAACTTTGTCAGGTATGTCAGATCTCCAAAATGATATATATATATATATATATATATACTTAGTTACCTATGTTATATCTAATATGCTTAGTTTCCTATAGATTAGCTTCATTTTACCTAAGTTGGCTCTAATATGCTAACTTAGAGCTTAATTATATGCTTAGTTTCCTATAGGTTAGCTCCAAAATAACTTATGTTAGCACAAAATGATCAAGTTTACATAATAAGCTTATAGTCTTCTTCTTATTCTTCTTCTTTTCCAAAATGACATAGGTTAGCTTCATTTTACCTAAGTTGGCTCTAATATGCTAACTTAGAGCTTATATGCTTAGTTTCCTATAGGTTAGCTCCAAAATAACTTATGTTAGCACAACATGATCAAGTTTACATAATAAGCTTATAGTCTTCTTCTTATTCTTCTTCTTTTCCAAAATTCTTCTTATTCTTCTTCTAGTGTTCTTCTTCTTCTAGTATTCTTCTAGTCTTCTTCTTCTTCTTCTTCTTCTTCTTCTAACTTGTTTATCATTTTGCAGATTTGATTTAATCCACAGAAGGTTGCATGGATGGAGTGCTTCTTTTCCATTTGTGTTTTTATTTTGTATCAATGTGAAACTTTTGTTAATTGATGGATAACGGTGTTGGATGAACAATGTGAAACTTTTGTAATATGTAACGATGGAACTATGTGTTGGCTATGTATGTATATATGATGGAACTTGTGTGTTGGCTATGATTGTTATATGGATGCTTGTTGTATATATATGTGTTGGATTTCTCATATGTGAAATAGTGACCTGACATTAAGAAAAAAAAATAAAAAATTGTTACTAATGGCGCACTACCATGTGGTGCGCCATTAGTATAGCAGACACTAGTGGCGCACTATGGGCAAAACTAATGGCGCACTGCGTGGTGCGCCATTAGTACACCAGATACTAATGGTGCACCAGTGGTGCGCCATTAGTAAAAAATAGTAGTGGCGTGATACTAATGGCGCACCGGTAGTGCGCCATTAGTAGGCAAAACCGATGCGCCATTAGTAGGCCTTTTCCTAGTAGTGATGCCTTCCGGGGCATCCCCAAGCTTAGGCTTTTGGTTGTCCTTGGATTATCTTGAGGTGCCATGGGCATCCCCAAGCTAAGGATTTTGGTTTTCCTTGGGTTATCTTGGGGTGCCATGGGCATCCCCAAGTTTAGGCTCTTGCCACTCCTTATTCCATAGTCCATCAAATCTTTACCCAAAACTTGAAAACTTCACAACACAAAACTCAACAGGAAATCTCATAAGCTCCGTTAGTGCAAGAAAGAAAAACCACCACATAAGGTACTATAATGAACTCATTCTTTATTTATATTGGTGTCAAACCTACCGTATTCCAACTTCTCTATGGTTCATACCCCCCGATACTAGCCATAGATGCATTAAAATAAGCAAACAACACACGAAAAATAGAATCTGTCAAAAACAGAACAGTCTGTAGAAATCTGTAACTTTCGAATACTTATTAAACTCTAAAAATCCTAAAAAAATAGGAAGTCCTGGGCAATTTGTCTAATGATCTACTGAAAAACGAATCAACTAAAAATCATGTTCCTGTAATTTATTAAAATTATTCTCGTGCGTGCAAAAGTTTCTCGTTTTCAGCAGAATCAAATTAACTATCATAGTAGGTTATCCTATAGGTTCTACTTGGCACAAACACTAATTAAAACATAAAACCACATCTAAACAGAGGCTAGATGAAATATTTATTATTAAACATAAGCAAAACGCAAGGAATAAAAATAAAATTGGGTTGCCTCTAAGTATTGCCATCTTTGACATTCAATTAAACGCCCTTAGCTATGCATAAAAGCGAGAATAGATCTAAGTATTGCCATCTTTGACATTCAATTCATAAGTGGCACGCATAATAGATTCATAAGGTAATTTGACTTTCTTTCTAGGGAAGTGTTACATGCCTTTCCTTAATGGAAATTGGAATCTAATATTCCCTTCCTTCATATCAATAATTGCACCAATCATTCTAAGGAAAGGTCTACCAAGAATAATAGGACATGAAAGATTGCAATCTATATCAAGAACAATTAAATCTATGGGAACATAATTCCTATTTGCAACAATGAGAACATCATTAATCCTTCCCGTAGGTTTCTTAATAGTGGAATCCGCAAGGTGCAAGTTTAAAGAGCAATCATCAAATTCATGGAAACCTAGCACATCACATAAAGTTTTCGAAATCGTGGAAACACTAGCACCCAAATCACACAAAGCATAGCATCATGATCTTTAATTTTAATTTTATTAGTAGGTTCCCACTCATCATAAAGTTTTCTAGGTATAGAAACTTCCAATTCAAGTTTTTCTTCATAAGATTGCATCAAAGCATCAATGATATGTTTGGTAAAAGCTTTATTTTGACTATAAGCATGAGGAGAATTCAACACGGATTGCAACAAGGAAATACAATCTATTAAAGAACAATTATCATAACGAAATTCCTTCAAATCCATAATAGTGGGTTCAATGCTATGTAAAGTTTTGACCTCTCCAATCCCACTTTTACCAAATTTAGCATCAAGATCTAAAAACTCCGAATCATTGGGACGCCTTTTAACTAAAGTTGACTCATCTCCAGTCCCACCATTATCAAGATTCATATTGCAAAACAAAGATTTAATAGGGGACACATCAATAACTTTTAGATCTTCATCATTATTTTCATGGAAACTAGAAGAACACGCTCTTAGAAAGCAATCTTTCTTAGCACGCATCCTATGGTTCTTTCTTTGCACTCATCAATGGAAATTCTCATGGCTTTGAGAGACTCATTGATATCATGCTTAGGTGGAATAGATCTAAGTTTCAAAGAATAAACATCAAGAGAAAGTCTATCAACATTCCTAGCCAATTCATCAACTTTAAGCAATTTTTCTTCAAGCAAAGCATTGAAATTCTTTTGAGAGATCATAAATTCTTTAACACTATTTACAAAATCAGAGGACATTTTATTAAAATTTCCATAAGAGTTGTTGTAGGAGTTATTAGAGGAATTACTAGGAAAGGGCCCATGATTAAAGTTTCCTCTATACGTGTTGTTACAAAAATTATTCCTACCAACAAAATACACATCCATAGATTCATTATTATTCTCAATCAAAGTATACAAAGGCATATCATTAGGATCAATAGGAGCACTCTTAGTAGCAAATAATTTCATAAGTTCATACATCTTTCCACTCATAACATTAATCTCTTCTATCACATGAACTTTCTTACTAGTAGATCTTTCAGTGTTCCATTGAGAATAATTAACCATAATATTATCAAGGACTTTAGTAGCTTCTCCTAAGGTGATTTCCATGAAAGTGCCTCCCGCGGCCGAATCTAAAAGATTTCTAGAAGCAAAATTCAATCCGGCATAAATTTTTTGTATGATCATCCATAAATTCAAACCATGTGTAGGGCAATTGCGAATCATTAATTTCATTCTTTCCCAAGATTGGGCAACATGCTCATGATCAAGTTGTTTAAAATTCATAATATCGTTTCTAAGAGAGATGATCTTAGCGGGAGGAAAATACTTAGAGATAAAAGCATCTTTGCACTTATTCCATGAATCAATACTATTTATAGGCAAAGACAAAAACCAAGTTTTAGCATGATCTCTAACTGAAAATGGAAATAACTTCAATTTAACAATATCATTATCCATATCTTTCTTATTTTGCATATCACACAAATCAACAAAGTTGTTTAGATGAGTAGCAGCATCTTCACTAGGAAGGCCGGAGAATTGATCTTTCGTAACAAGATTCAACAAAGCAACATCGATTTCACAAGATTCAGCATCATTAAGAGGAGAAATCGGAGTGCTAAGGAAATCATTATTATTGGTATTGGAAAAGTCACATAATTTAGTATTATCTTGAGCCATCGTGACAAGAAATCCAACACACAAGCACATAAGAGACAAGCGAAAAAGAGGCGAACGGAAAAGAGAGGGCGAATAAAACGGCAAGGGTGAAGTGGGGGAGAGGAAAACAAGAGGCAAATGTCAAATAATGTAATGCGAGGGAGATGAGTTTGTGATGCGTACTTGGTATGTCTTGACTTGAGCAAAGACCTCCCCGGCAACGGCGCCAGAAATCCTTCTTGCTACCTCTTGAGCACTGTGTTAGTTTTCCCTTGAATAGGAAAGGGTGATGCAGCAAAGTAGCGTAAGTATTTCCCTAAGTTTTTGAGAACCAAGGTATCAATCTAGTAGGAGGCTCCTCAAAAGTCCCTCGTACCTACACAAACAAATAAGAACCTCGCAACCAATGCGATAAAGGGGTTGTCAATCCCTTCACGGTAACTTGCAAAAGTGAGATGTGATAGAGATAATAATATAAGATAAATATTTTTGGTATTTTATAATATAGATTGGAAAGTAAAGATGTAAATAAAAGATAGATGGGAAACTTATATGATAAAAGATAGACCCGGGGGCCATAGGTTTCACTAGTGGCTTCTCTCAAGATAGCATAATATTACGGTGGGTGAACAAATTACTGTCGAGCAATTGATAGAAAAGTGCATAGTTATGAGATTATGTAGGCATGATCATGTATATTGGCATCACGTCTGCGACAAGTAGATCGAAATGATTCTGCATCTACTACTATTACTCCACACATCGACCAACTCCTGCCTGCATCTAGAGTATTAAGTTCATAAGAACAGAGTAACACATTAAGAAAGAGGACATGATGTAGAGGGATAAACTCAAGAAATATGATATAAACCCCATCTTTTTATCCTCGATGGCAACAATACAATACGTGCCTTGCTGCCCCTGCAATCACTGGGAAAGGACACTGCAAGATTGAACCCAAAGCTAAGCACTTCTCCCATTGCAAGAAAGATCAATCTAGTAGGCCAAACCAAACTGATAATTCGAAGAGACTTGCAAAGATAACCAATCATACATAAAAGAATTCATAGGAGACTCAAATATTTCTCATAGATAAACTTGATCATAAACCCACAATTCATCAGATCTCGACAAACACATCGCAAAAAGAGTTACATCGAATAGATCTCCAAGAAGACCGAGGAGAACTTTGTATTGAAATTCAAAGAGAGAGAGAGAAGAAGCGATCTAGCTAATAACTATGGACCCGAAGGTCTGTGGTAAACTACTCACAACTCATCGGAGAGGCCTTGGAGATGATGTAGAGACCCTCCATGGTCGATTCCCCCTCTGGCGGAGCGCCGGCGAAGGCTCCAAGATGGGATCTTGCAGATACAGAAGGTTGCGGTGGTGGAAATAGTCTTTCGTGGTGCTCCTGGATGTTCTTGGGGTACGTGGATATATATAGGATCAAGAAGTAGGTTGGTTGAGCCACGAGGGGCCCACAAGGGTGGGGGGCGCCCACCCCCCTAGGGCGTGCCCTCCTGCCTCGTGGCTTCCTCGTCTGCTGCTTGATGTCCACTCCAAGTCTCCTGGATTGCGTTTGTTCTAAAAAGATCGCTCCCGAAGGTTTCATTCACTCCATTTAATATTCCTTTTCTTCGAAACACTAAAATAGACAAAAAACAGCAATTCGGGATGGGCCTCCGGTTAGTAGGTTAGTCCCAAAAATGATATAAAAGTGTAAAGTAAAGCCCATAAACATCCAAAACGGGTAACATAATAGCATGTAACAATCAAAAATTATAGATACGTTGGAGACGTATCAATGTGCATTACCGAGAGGGCCCAGAGATACCTCTCTGATACTCAGAGTGACAGATCCTAATCTCGATCTATGCCAACCCAACAAACACCTTCGGAGATACCTGTAGAGCATCTTTATAATCACCCGGTTACATTGTGACGTTTGATAGTACACAAGGCATTCCTCCGATGTCCGGGAGTTTCATAATCTCATAGTCGGAGGAATATGTATTTGACATGAAGAAAGCAGTAGCAATAAAACTAAACGATCATTATGCTAAGTTAACGGACGGGTCTTGTCCATCACATCATTCCACTAATGATGTGATCCCGTTCATCAAATGACAACACATGTCCATGGCTAGGAAACTTAACTATCTTTGATCAATGAGCTAGTCTAGTAGAGGCATACTAGGGATAGGGTGTTTTGTCTATGTATTCGCACATGTATCAAGTTTCCGATTAATACAATTCTAGCATGAATACTAAACATTTATCATGATATAAGGAAATATAAAATAACTTTATTATTGCCTCTAGGGCATATTTCCTTCAGTCTCCCACTTGCACTAGAGTCAATAATCTAGTCCACATCGCCATGTGATTTAACACCAATAGTTCATATCTGTATGTGATTAACACCCATAGTTCACATCACCATGTGACCAACACCCAAAGGGTTTACTAGAGTCAATAATCTAGTTCACATTGCTATGTGATTAACACCCAAAGAGTACTAATGTGTGATCAGTTTTGCTTGTGAGAGAAGTTTAGTCAACGGGTCTGCTACATTCAGATCCGTATGTATTTTGCAAACAAAATATGTCCACAATGCTCTGCATGGAGCTACTCTATCTAATTGCTCCCACTTTCAATATGTATCAAGATTGAGACTCAGTGTCATATGTATCGGTGTAAAATCTTGCATCGACGTAACTCTTTACGATGAACTCTTTATCACCTCCATAACCGAGAAAGATTTCCTTAGTCCTCTTAGGTAACTAAGGATAACTTTGACCGCTATCCAGTGATCCACTCCTGGATCACTATTGTACCTCCTTGCCAAACTCATAGCAAGGCACACAACTGGTCTAGTACATAGCATGGCATACTTATAGAACCTATGACTGAGGCATAGGGAATGACTTTCATTCTCTTTCTATCTTCTGTCGTGGTCGAGCTTTGAGTCTTACTCAATTCTACACCTTCTAATACAGGCAAGAACTTCTTCTTTGACTGATCCATTTTGAACTCTTTCAAAATCTTGTCAAGGTATGTACTCATTGAAAAATCTTATCAAGCGTCTTGATCAATCTCTATAGATTTTGATGCCCAATATGTAAGCAACTTTACCGAGGTCTTTCTTTGAAAAACCTCCTTTCAAACTCTCTTTATGCTTTCCAGAAAATTCTACATCATTTCTGATCAACAATATGTCATTCACATATACTTATCAGAAAGGTTGTTGTGCTCCCACTCACTTTCTTGTAGATACAGGCTTCACCACAAGTCTGTATAAACTATATGCTTTGATCAACTCATCAAAGCGTATATTCCAACTCCGAGATGCTTGCACTAGTCCATAGATGGATCATTGGAGCTTGCACACCTTGTTAGTACCTTTAGGATCAACAAAACCTTCTGGTTGCATCATATACAACTCTTATTTAAGAAATATCCATTTAAGGAATGCAGTTTTGACATCCATTTGCCATATTTCTTAAAATATGGCAATTGCTAACATGATTCGGACAGATTTAAGCATCGCTACAGTTGAGAAAATCTTATTGTAGTCAATACCTTGAACTTGTCAAAAACCTTTTTTGACAAGTCGAGCTTTATAGATATCATTGTGCAGGAAGTACTTGTGGCACAATGATATTAAAGAAGTACTTGTCAGAGGAAACAAGTATACCACAAGGTTTAGTGATATTAAAGAAGTACAATGATATTAAAGAAGTACTTGTCAGAGGTCTCATACCTCTCGACACGGGCATGAGTCTGAAATACCAATTTCAGCTCTTTGGAACATCTCATATGCTCTGTGGTGTTCAAAACGTTTTTGAAGTCCCAGTTCTAAGCCATAAAGCATGGTGCACTAAACTATCAAGTAGTCATCATATTGAGCTAGCCAAATGTTCATAACGTGTGCATCTTCATAGTTCGTAGGATCGTCATGGTCAAGTAACATGACTTCCAGAACAGGATCACGTACCACTCTGGTGCGGATCGTGCTTTGGTTGACCTACGAGGTTCTGTAGCAACTTGATCTGAAAATTCATGATCATTATCATTAGCTTCCTCTCCAGTTGGTGTAGCCATCACGGGAACGGATTTCTCGGATGAGCTACTTTCCAAATTGAGAGAAGGTACAATTACCTCATCAAGTTCTACTTTCCTCCCACTCACTTCTTTCAAGAGAAACTCCTTCTCTAGAAAGGTTCCGTTCTTGGCAAGAAAGATCTTGCCATCGAATTTGTGGTAGAAGGTGTACCCAATTGTTTCCTTAGGGTATCCTAAGAAGACGCACTTCTCCGATTTGGGTTCGAGCTTATCAGGCTGAAGCCTTTTGACTTAAGCATCACATCCCCAAACTTTAAGAAACGACAGCTTAGGTTTGTTGCCAAACCACAGTTCATGCGGTGTCGTCTCAACGGATTTTGACGGTGCCTTGTTTAACGTGAATGCAGTTGTCTCTAATGCATAACCCCAAAACAATAGCGGTAAATCGGTAAGAGACATCATAGATCGCACCCATGTCTAATAAGGTGCGGTTACGATGTTCGGACACACCATTACGTTGTGGTGTTCCAGGTGGCGTGAGCTATGAAACTATTCCACATTGTTTTAAATGAAGGCCAAACTCGTAACTCAAATATTCACCTCCATGATCAGATCATAGAAATTTTATTTTCTTGTTACGATGATTCTCCACTTCACTCTGAAATTCTTTGAACTTTTCAAACATTTCAGACTTGTGTTTAATTAAGTAAATATACCCATATCTATTCAAATCATTTGTGAACGTTGAAAAATACCGATACCTGCCACGAGCCTCAACACTCATCGAACTGCATACATCGATATGTATTATTTCCAATAAGTCATTAGCTCGTTCCATTGTTCCGGAGAACGGAGTTTTAGTCATCTTGCCCATAAGGCACAGTCCACAAGTATCAAATGATTCATAAGCAAGTGATTCCAAAAGTCCATCTGCATGGAGTTTCTTCATGCGCTTTACACCGATATGACCCAAACAACAGTGCCACAAATAAGTTGCACTATCATTATCAACTTTGCATATTTTGGCATCAATATTGTGTCACTACGATCGAGATTCAATAAACCATTAACATTGGGTGAATGACCATAGAAGGTTTTATTCATGTAAACAGAATAACAATTATTCTCTGTCTTAAATGAATAACCGTATTACAATAAACACGATCTAATCATATTCATGCTCAACGCAAACACCAAATAACATTTATTTAGGTTCAACACTAATCCTGAAAGTATAGGGAGTGTGCGATGATGATCATATCAATCTTGGAACCACTTCCAACACACATCGTCACTTCACCCTCAACTAGTCTCTATTTATTCTGCAACTCCTATTTCGAGTTACTAATCTTAGCGACCGAACATGTATCAAATACCCAGGGGCTACTATGAGCACTAGTAAGGTACACACCAATAGCATGTATATCAGATATACCTTTGTTCACTTTACCATCCTTCTTATCCACCAAATATTTGGGGTAGTTCCGCTTCCAATGACCATTTCCTTTGCAGTAGAAGCACTCAGTTTCAGGCTTACGTCCAACTTTGGGCTTCTTCACGGGAGTGACAACTTGCTTGCCATTCTTCTTGAAGTTCCCTTTCTTTCCCTTTGCCCTTTTCTTGAAACTACTGGTCTTGTTTAATCATCAACACTTGATGCTTTTTCTTGATTTTTACCTTCGTCGATTTCAGCATCACGAAGAGCTCGGGAATCGCTTTCATCATCCCTTGCATATTATAGTTCATCACGAAGTTCCAGTAACTTGGTGATGGTGACTAGAAAACTCCGTCAATCACTATCTTATCTGGAAGATTAACTCCCACTTGATTCAAGTGATTGTAGTACTCAGACATTATGAGCACATGCTCACTAGCTTAGCTATTCTCCTCCATCTTTTAGGTGAATTACTTGTCAGAGGGCTCATACCTCTCGACACGGGCATGAGTCTGAAATACCAATTTCAGCTCTTGGAACATCTCATATGCTCCGTGGCATTCAAAATGTTTTTGAAGTCCCGTTTCTAAGCCGTAAAGCATGGTGCACTAAACTATCAAGTAGTCATCATAGTGAGCTAGCCAAATATTCATAACGTCTGCATCTGCTCCTGCAATAGGTCTGCCACCTAGCGATGCATCAAGGACATAATTCTTCTATGCAGCAATGAGGATAAACCTCAGATCATGGACCTAGTCCGCATCATTTCTACTATCATCTTTCAACTTAGTTTTCTCTAGGAACATATCAAAAAACATTGGGGAGCTACAACACGAGCTATTGATCTACAACATAATTTGCAAATACTATTAGGACTAAGTTCATGATAAATTAAAGTTCAATTAATCATATTACTTAAGAACTCCCAGTTAGATAGACATCCCTCAAGTCATCTAAATGATACGTGATCCATATCAACTAAACCATGTCCGATCATCACGTGAGATGGAGTAGTCATCAATGATGAACATCTCTATGTTGATCATATCCACTATATGATTCACGTTGACCTTTCAGTCTCCAGTGTTCCGAGGCCATATCTATATATGCTTGGCTTGTCAAGTTTAACCCAAGTATTCTGCATGTGCAAAACTGGCTTGCACCCGTTGTATTTGAACGTAGAGCTTATCACACCCGATCATCATGTGGTGTCTCAGCACGAAGAACTTTCACAACGGTGCATACTCGGGGAGAACACTTATACCTTGAAATTTTAGTAAGGGATCATCTTATAATGATACCACCGTACTAAGCAAAATAAGATGCATAAAGATAAACATCACATGCAATCAAAATATGTGACATGATATGGCCATCATCATCTTGTGCTTTTGATCTCCATCACCAAAGCAACGTCATGATCTCCATCGTCACCAGCTTGACACCTTGATTTCCATCATAGCATCATGGTCATCTCGCCGACTATTGCTTCTACAACTATCACTACCGCTTAGTGATAAAGTAAAGCAATTACATGGCGTTTGTATTTCATACAATAAAGAGACAACCATAAGGCTCCTGCCAGTTGCCGTTAACATTTACAAAACATGATCATCTCATACAACATCATGTCTTGACCATACCACATCACAACATGCCCTGCAAAAACAAGTTAGACGTCCTCTACTTTGTTGTTGCAAGTTTTACGTGGCTCCTACGGGCTTCTAGCAAGAACCGTATGATACGTCTCCAACGTATCTATAATTTTTGATTGTTCCATGCTGTTATATTATCATTCTTGGATGTTTTACAATCATTTTATATCATTTTTGGTACTAACCTATTGACATAGTGCCCAGTGCCAGTTGTTGTTTTCTCCATGTTTTTTACATCGCAGGAAATCAATATCAAACGGAGTCCAAATGCGACGAAACTCCTACAGGATTTTTTTGGGCCAAAAGACATCTAGTGGGACAAGGAAGCACCTGGGGGTGGCTCGAGGGGAGCAGCACCCACCAAGGCGCGCCAGGAGGCACAGACACGCCCTGGTGGGTTGTGCCCACCTCGGGTGCCCCTTGAATCGCCTCTTTGCTCTATAAATACCTCAATATTCCAGAAACCCTAGGGGAGTCGACAAAAATCAATTCCAGCCGCCGCAAAGTCCAGAACCACCAGACCCAATCTAGACACCGTCATGGAGGGGTTCACCACTTCCATTGGTGCCTCTTCGATGATGCGTGAGTAGTTCTTTGTAGACCTACGGGTCCATAGTTAGTAGCTAGATGGCTTCCTCTCTCTCTCTCTCTCTCTCTCTCTCTCTCTCTTGATTATCAATACAATGGTCTCTTGGAGATCCATATGTTGTAAGTCTTTTTGCGGTGTGTTTGTTGGGATTCGATGAACTTTGAGTTTATGATTAGATCTATGTTTTTATCCGTGAAAGTTATTTTAGTCTTCTTTGATCTCTTATATGCATGATTGCTTATAGCCTCATATTTCTTCACCGATATTTGGGTTTTGTTTGGGCAACTTGATCTATTTATCTTGCAATGGGAAGAGGTGCTTTCTAGTGGGTTCGATCTTACGATGCTTGATCCCAGTGACAGAAGGGGAACCGACACGTATGTATCATTGCTACTAAGGATAACAAGATGAGATCTATATCTCCGGAATAGATAAACAGATCACGTCTACATCATGTCATCGTTCTTATTGCATTACTCTGTTTACTCATGAACTTAATACACTAGATGCATGTCGGATAGCGGTCGATGTGTGGAGTAATAGTAGTAGATGCAGGCAGGAGTCAGTCTACTAATCTTGGACGTGATGCCTATATAATGATCATTGCCTGGATATCATCATGATTATTCAAGTTCTATCAATTGCCCAACAGTAATTGTTTTCCGACCGTTTACTATTTTTCTCGAGAGAAGCCACTAGTGAAACCTACAGCCCCCGAGTCTCTTTTCATCATATTTGCCTTTGTGATCTATTTTCCTTTGCATTTATTTTCAGATCTATTAAACCAAAAATACAAAAATACCTTGCTGCAATTTATTTGTTCCGCGATCGGTTTATCCTATCTACCACTTTTACCTCACGTTATTTGCCTATCTTGAGGCACCGTACCCGGAAGGGATTGACAACCCCTTTAACACGTCGGGTTGCGAGTATTTTTTATTTGTGTGCAGGTGTTGTTTACGTGGTGTGAGGAGGTTCTCCTACTAGTATGATAACCTTGGTCTCATCACTGAGGGAATTACCTACCGTCGTTATACTTCATCATCCCTTCCTCTTTGGGGAAATACCAACGTAGTTCTAGCACACATCAAAAGGAATTTCTGGCGCCGTTGCCGGGGAGGATCTTCAACGTCAACCAAGTTCCTAATCACAAATATCATCTCCTTGGAATTTACATTATTTGCCATTTGCCTCTCATTTTCCTCTCCCCCACTTCACAAAAATTTGCCGTTTTATTCGCCCTCTTTTTCGTTCGTCGTTTTCTCGTCAGATCTGTTTTTGAGTGCAATCTTGTTGTGTAGTCATCATGACTCAAGAGAACACTAAGTTGTGTGATTTGTCAAATAGCAACAACCATGATTTTATTAGCACTCCAATTGCTCCTCCTGCCACTAGTGCGGAGTCTTGTGATATTAATACCGCTTTGCTGAATCTTGTCATGAAAGAGCAATTTGCCGGTACTCCTAATGAGGATGTCGCATCCCATCTTAACACATTCGTGGAATTATGCGATATGCAAAAGAAAAAGATGTGGACAATGATGTTGTGAAGTTGAAATTATTTCCGTTTTCTTTGCGAGATCGTGCAAAATTTTGGTTCTCTTCTTTGCCTCGCAATAGTATCGATTATTGGAACAAGTGCAAAGATGCTTTTATCACTAAGTATTTTCCGCCCGCAAAAATTATTTCCCTTAGAACCCAGATCATGAATTTTGAGCAACCTGAACATGAGCATGTAGCACAATCTTGGGAAAGGATGAAATTGATGCTAAGGAATTTCCCAACTCATCGGTTAAATCTTTGGATGATCATACAAAATTTTTATGCGGGATTGAATTTTGTTTCTCGTAATATTTTAGATTCCGCCGCGGGGGGTACTTTTATGGAAATTACTTTGGGTGAAGCTACTAAATTGCTAGACAGTATTATGGAAAATTACTCACAATGACATACCAAAAGAGCTCCTACTAGTAAAAAAAGTCAATTTGGTAGAAGAAATAAATTCTTTGAGTGAAAAAGTTGATGTTCTTATGAAGTTGGTTGCTAATAAAAGTGATCCTATTGATTTTAATGATGTGCATTTGTCTACTTTGATTGAGCAAAATAGTGATGCCATAGATATGAAGTTTGTCTCGCGAAACAATTTCAATAACAATGCTTATTGAGGTAATTTTAATCCTAGGCCTTTTCCTAGTAATTCCTCTAGTAATTATGGTAATTCCTATGGTAATCCCACCTATAATAATAATAGAAACACCTCTTATCTTGAGAGCAATATTAAAGAATTTATCAATACGCAAAAAGCTTTCAACACTTTGATAGAAGAAAAGTTGAATAAAATTGATGATTTGCCTAGAAGTGTTGATAGAATTTCTCATGATGTAGAAACTCTCAAGATGAGAATTTTTGTGCCTAAAGTTGAAGAATCAATTAAAGCTCTTTATGTTTCTATGGATGAAAGTAAGAAAAGAACTGCTATGCTTGGAGCTAAAAGAGAATATTTAGAAAGAGCATTTTCTAGTGATTACTATCATAAAAGTGTTGAAGATCTTAAAATGATTTGTGTTTCTTCTATTGATCTTTTTTTAGTAAATTTAAAATTGATGAAAAAGGGACTGGAGAAGAGTCAACTTTTGTTAGAAGGCGTCCCTATGATTCAGAGGGTGAAAATCTTGTTGGAAAAATTGATAAAAGTGGGTTTGAAGAGGTCAAGACTTTAACTAGTGATGTGCCCACTATTTTGGATTACAAAGACTTTAATGATGATTGTTGCTCTTTGGTTGATTGTATTTCTTTGCTGCAATCCATGATAAATACACCCCATGCTTATGAACAAAATAAAGCTTTTACTAAACATATTATTGATGCCATGATGAAAGCTTTTGAAGAAAAGTTGGAGTTAGAAGTTTCAATTCCTAGAAAATTGCATGATGAGTTGAAACCTACCATCAAAGTCAAGATTAAAAATGATGAGTTCTTTGCTTTATGTGACCTGGGTGCTAGTGTTTCTACAATTCCGAAATCTTTATGTGATCTGCTTGGTCTTACCAATATTGAAGAATGCTCTTTCAATTTGCACTTAGCGGATTCTACTATTAAAAAACCTATGGGAAGAATTAATGATGTTCTTATTCTTGCAAATAGGAATTATGTGCCCATAGAATTTATTGTTCTTGACATTGATTGCAATCCGTCTTATCCAATTATTCTTGGTAGACCGTTTTTGCGTACTATTGGTGTCTTGATTGATATGAAAGAAGGCAATATTAAATTTCAATTTCCACTAAGGAAGGGAATGGAACACTTCCCTAGAACAAGAATTATGCTACCGTATGAATCAATCATGAGGGCATCTTATGGATCTAGAACCAAATATGACAACACTTAGATCCTACGTGTTATGCCTAGCTAGGGGCGTAAAACGATAGCGCTTGTTGGGAGGCAACCCAATGTATAAAATTTATTTTTGCTTTTTGGTTTCTGTTCTTGAGTGTTAGCAAAATTATGCTACTGTTATGATTTGTGTTTTTCGTGTTTTTGTTAGTGTTTGTGCCAAGCAAGGCCTTTGGGAAGACTTGGGTGAAAGTTGATTTGATCTTGCTGAAAAACAGAAACTTTTGCACTCACGAGATTATTTGTTATTTTCAACAGAAGAGCGATTTTGAGTTGATTCTTTTTGCATAAGATTAATAGCCAAATTCCTCACATCAACCAATTTATTTCAGAACTTTTGGAGTTACAGAAGTATTCGAAATATTCATATTGCTACAAATTATTATGTTTTTGACAGATTCTGTTTTCTTTGTGTTGTGTGCTTGTTTTGATGATTCTATGGTTTTTCTTTGATGAGTTTTTGCCAAACAAATGTTGGAATACAGTAGATATAATGCAAAACAAAATAATAATAGGTTTACTACAGTACTTATAGTAGTGGTTTGGTTTCTTGTACTAACGGATCTCACGGAGGTTTTGTTTGAGTTTTGTGTGATTGAAGTTTTCAAGTTTTGGGTTATCTTACGATGGATGAAGGAATAAGGATAAGCAAAAGGCTAAGCTTGGGGATGCCCGAGGCACCCCAAGATAATATTAAAATAAGTAGCAAGCAACTAAGCTTGGGGATGCCCCCGAGTGGCATCCCCGCTTTCTTCTAACAACCATCGGTTTTTTACTTGAAACTATATTTTTATTCATCGCATAATATGAGTTTTGCTACGAGCGTCTTGTATGATATGAGTCTTTGCTTGTTTTGCTTTGTGTTTTAAGTGTTGAATCCTTGCTGAATACACCTTTTTGAGAGAGCCAAAAATAATGCTATGCTTGCTCCTATGCTTCACTTACATTTTTAGAGCCATGGATTTTCTCTAGTACTTCACTTATATCTTTTTTAGCATGGTGTGCTTTGTTAATTTTGAAGAAATGCTATCATGCTTCACTTAGATTTATTTGAGAGTTAGTAATTTTTTTAAGAAATTCTCTCTTGCTTAGATTATTTTGAGAGAAAGTAAAAGTATGCTTATGTTCTTCACTTATATTTGTTTGATCTTATCAAAAGCAACATATGAAAATAGTCCCAAAGTGATAGATATCCACAGAGGACATAATAAAAACTTTCATGAAGATCACTGAACAAAATAAACTTGTTCTTAGTAATGGTTTTGAGATATGACGATATGATATATGAGTCATGTTGATGAGTAATTGTGCTTTAGTAAGAATATTGATGTTAAGGTCTGTGATTCCCTATGCAAGCACGAAAGTCAATAGTTATGCAATGAAATTTATATCCTGCTTATGGTGTATTATTCGGTGTTACTTATGCTTAATGCTTGGGTACGAGATTTTTTGCTTTTTGGTTGGTCGCTTCTCAATCTTTTTGCTAGCCTTCATTTTGCACTAAGTATGATCACTACTTGTGCATCCAAAACCCTTTAAAGCAGTTTTGCCATATGAGTCCACTATAACTACCTATATGCGGTATTTCCATGTCGCTCTAAGAAAATTTGCATGTGCCATCTCTAATTTTCAAAATAAATTTCTGTTTTGTGTGCTCAACTGCTCGCGAAGCGGTAAAGGGTAGCCAATATTTGATGTGTTATTCTCACGATGAGTGTTTATTCACTTGTCATTGCACGAGCGTACAGCAAAGGTATTAGGGATGTCTAGTCCCGAAATGAAAATGAATTTACTTTATGTTGTCAAATAATAAATTCCTTGGAATGTGTTGGTATGGAAGGCACCCGTGGATATAGTTAGCCATGGAAAGTGAAAGTAATGGTGGAAAAAGGAATACACTTTATTTTCTGTTTGGGAACCGCCTATGATGTATCTAGCATGGAAAGTGTTGGGATGCTACAAGTCGGTTTTTGTTGGTGGGAAAAGTATGCCTCTCAAAAATAATCTGTATCTCTCAATTTAAACTTTGAGCTCTGGCGCCTCTACAAATCCCTACTCCCCTCCACAAAGGGCCTTTCTTTTATTTATGCAATTTTTATTTTGAATTTGAGTCTCCATCTTCTCTTATAAAGCACCCACTAAGGGGCACTATGATCGTATTTGAGCATTGGGTGTAGCTAATATTCAAGTGTGTTTCATGAATGGATCAATGATTGAGCATGATGGGCTAGGGATAACTTGCTTAGTGTTGCTATTTTGAAAGACATGGTTGCTTTTTGCTGTCGGTGTCAAAACCGGCGGATCTCGGGTAGGGGGTCCCGAACTATGCGTCTAGGCGGATGGTAACAGGAGACAAGGGACACGATGTTTTTACCCAGGTTCGGGCCCTCTAGATGGAGGTAAAACCCTACTCCTGCTTGATTAATATTGATGATATGGGTATTACAAGAGTAGATCTACCGTGAGATCAAAGAGGCTAAACCCTAGAAGCTAGCCTATGGTATGATTGTTGTTCGTCCTACGGACTAAAACCCTCCAGTTTATATAGACACCGGAGAGGGTTACGGTTACACAGAGTCGGTTACAATGGTAGGAGATCTACATATCTGTATCGCCAAGATTGCCTTCCACGCCAAGGAAAGTCCCATCCGGACACGGGATGAAGTCTTCAATCTTGTATCTTCATAGTCCAGGAGTCCGGCCAACGGTGATAGTTCGGCTATGCGGACACCCCCTAATCCAGGACTCCCTCAGTAGCCCCTGAACCAGGCTTCAATGACGACGAGTCCGGCGCACATATTGTCTTCGGCATTGCAAGGCGGGTTCCTCCTCCGAATACTTCATAGAAGATTTTGAACACAAGGATAGTGTCCGGCTCTGCAAAATAAGTTCCACATACCACCGTAGAGAGAATAATCTTTACAAAAATACAATCTGCTGACGTATTCTGCAGCGTGATGTCACACCACGGCCAAGCCTTTATTGGAATCGTTTTTACTGTCCCACCTCAACATGTTTAGCGAGGCGGTTTCCTTGGCACGTCTTATCAAAGCGGAGATCGTGCCCCCTTATTCCGCGATTCTCATCAATACGGGCGTGGGTATCCCAACCGCGCCATTGATTACGGCGCTTGGGAGATAAGCGAGTTTTTCCAGGCTAGTGGGGGACGCATAGCTTCGTCCGTCCATATAAGGGGATAAGGATCCACCTTTTCACCTACGCCTTCTTCCTCCTTTGCTCATCCATTTCCGTGCACTCGAGCTCCAGCGCCAAAATCCGCACATCCCTCCTCAACCTTTTCCAGCCATGTACGGAGCGGGAGGCAAGTTGATGGTCTCCTCCGTAACGGAGGAACAAGTCAAAAAGCTTTGGAAGGTCAGATACTTGTCCAGCGACATCGCGCATCGGCTCCCCGACAAGGGGCAGCTCCTCCCCACCCCCAGGCCCCATGAGAGGGTGGTGTTCCTCACCCACTTCCTCCGCGGACTAGGTTTTCCACTTCACCCATTTGTCCGGGGGCTCATGTTCTACTATGCCCTAGATTTCCACGATCTGGCCCCGAACTTCATCCTCAACATCTCAGCGTTCATCGTCGTGTGCGAGGCCTTCCTCTGCATCCAGCCCCACTTCGGCTTATGGCTGAAGACTTTTAATGTCAAGCCGAAGGTAGTGGGCGGCCGCCAAGCGGAGTGCGGAGGCGCCATGGTGGGCCGGATGGCCAATGTCCTATGGCTCGAGGGCTCCTTCGTGGAGACAATAAAGGGGTGGCAATCGAGGTGGTTCTACATCACCGAGGTGCACGACCCCAAATGGGCGGCGCCCCCGAATTCCGATCTGGTTTCCCCACACGGCTCACCTCCTGGAAAGAGACGGGCCTAACATGGGCAGATTCGGAAGAGCTGACCGGACTTCAAACCTGCGTCCAAAAACTGGTGAACAAGAATCTCAAGCTTGTCAACGTAGTCCAGATCATGCTCATCCGCCGGATCCTCCCATGCCAACAATGGGCCTTCAAATTGTGGGAGTTTGATCCGGCACAGCACCAAACCTTGCGTAAGCTCATCGACACTACGTACGAAGATGCCTGGAAGGTGCTATTTAAGGGCGCCGAGGCCCCCGCATCTGCTACCGAAGATCGCGGATTCGGCTCGCCTATTCTACCCTTTTACGGGACTCTTGTTTTTCATAGTCTGACTCTATGTGGGATCTAAACTCCCTTACCTTTGACAGGACTGGCTGAAGACGTCCGGGCAGGTTAACTGTCCGGATCCTTTGCCAGAAGACCCAGCGGACGCCCGCTTGACGGGGCTGCTGGTTTCGGCACCTCACGTGGTGCCGAAGAAGAAGGCCAAGAAGAAGGCCACGGGAACTCGAAGGAGTGCCCAGCGCCAGGTGTTGTCGGACTCATCATCCGACGATCTGAGGCAGACTCCTCCCGTGAAGACGAGGAGGAGGAAAAAGAGGCCTCTCCCCCAGCGGGGGGAGAGAAGAAAAGGAAGGCCGCCCCAGCTAGGGGGGCGGAGGATCCAAGAAAGGAAGGACCCTTCCTCCGGACTTTTCCACCAACGCCAACGACGACGAAGAGGAGTGGCCCTCGAGGGCCAAGCCCCTGGCGAGATCGTAAGTGTCCGGATTCCAGAATAACTCATGATTTTTCATTTGTCGCACAGTGTCTTTTAACGGCGAATACAACCATGTAGCCTGCCCAAGGACGAGCTCCCCGCTTCGTCGAGCGGCTCCCTGGATTCGTCGGATGTGAATAGCACTTCACTTCCGACCGCCTCCTCCCCTCGTAACGCAAACGACGCCACGGTGGAGTCCCAAAAGGGGCCCAACCAGGAGGAGGTGGTCCTGGAGGTGCCGCAAGGCGACCTCCCGGACTCCAGGCGCAAAGGGGGCAAAACCCCAGAGGGCTCTAAGTCCGGCACTGTGCCGGACTCCGTACCGGAACCTACAGTGGTTCCGAAGTCCGGCAAGCGGCCCCTTCGTAAGAAGGGCAAGACTGCGACGCCGGTGGCCTCCGTCCAACCGGAGGCACCGGATAGTTTGCTGGAGGCGCTTAACGGCGCCTCCATCGACGAGGAGCACCGCACTATCATGAGTGCGGTGATCCAGAAAGTTCAGTCCGCCAAGAGCGGGATGACTGAAGCATGTACCAGCCTTCTAACAGTCTTTGAGGTAAGTTTTTAAGATATGTAAGAATATTACCGCACAGACAGTAGCCCCTGATGCTTAGTTCGGTGTTCGGAAAGAAAAGCCAAGCTGAGGATCTAAAAAGATATATGCAGGAGTCTAACATAAATATGTCAATATGGGAATGCAGGCTGCGCTGCTGACCTCTACCGCACTGACTGCGGAGGTCAATGCATTGAAGGAGAGCCTCGAGCGGTCCGGAACGAGCTCGGCCTTGCCAAGAAGCAGCTCAAGGACAAGGAAGGTAAGTAATACCTTATTAAAGTAATACCTTATAGAAAGGATTTGGTTGCAAAAAATGACAGGAATAACGTGAGTATTGCAGGGGCCACGAACGAGGTGGCGACCCTGAAGGAAGCGGTGTCCAAGGCCGAAAACAGTGTGGCTGCAGAGCGCACCGAGCGAGAGAAGCAGGAGGAGCGCCTAACGGAGGTGCGGCAAGAGCTCCAGGCTCTCGTGGAAAAACACGAGAGTTTGGAGCGTGACTCGAAGACTCGAGAGTCCGAGCTCGCCTTGGCTCTTGAGAGTGCCAAAGCCGCTAAGGCCGAAGCCCAGAAGGCCCTCCAGGAGATTGAGGCGATAAAAAAGATAGCGGCGGGTAAGGCATTCTATATGCAAAGCAAGCATTTAAAAGTGAATTATCTGTTACTAACCCGAATCCGGAGCTCTCCAGGAGCGTTCGTAGATCTACCCCGTAGTGTGTCCGATGCTGTCGCGTTCTACCGAGCTGAGGAGGGGAGCTCGACGGAAAAGGTGTTCTGGTCTCAATATGCTGAGGCCGGACATCCGGTGCCCCTGAGCGACCAGCTGAAGCAGCTGGTCGAGCTCCACAAGGTGGCCGAACAGGCCATGAAGGGCCTCATAGTTTGACTGTGGCCTAAAGAAGCCATGCCTGGGAGCTACTTCGGTCTGGTGCGGCGGCTGGTAGACGCCTGTCCATGGATTGAAGTCATCAAGCGTTCCATCTGCATTGAAGGTGCCCGTCGGGCCCTTGCCCGTGCTAAAGTGCACTGGGGCAAGATGACGCCGAGAAGCTTGTGACGGACGCGCCACCGCCAGGCAAGGAGTATCGCAAGCCCGAGATGTACTATGAGGGCGTCCTGAAGGGCGCCCGCCTTATAGCGGGTGAATGCTCCAAAGATGTAATTTTTTAGTAGACTCGCATTTGTTATCCTGTACGCTGAAAACTTTGTTCATATGCGCTAAGCAACACTTGTTAATTTAAAATATTACCTTCTGTGCGGCCGTTTATCAATTTTGAAGATGGCGAGCCGTCGGCTTCAGCCCCCATGCCACGAGTGCTGGGGTATTCAGGATAAACTTGAGCGCTCTTGTTCCCATTCTTGGGTCCTTCTAGGGAGGCGTTCAACACGACGAACGAGGCAACCGAACTATAATGCTTGAACACTCTCACTTAGCCATAGAATTCTATAATTTTAAATTTCGGCGAAGCCCCTGGTATTCGGAAGACCGAGTTCGGGGCGCTATCCACGCCTTGGCTGGACAATGCCGACTCCTCGCTCTAAGCGGCATGAGTCTTTAGGGACCCGAAAAACCTCTCGAACAGCGACCGGCTCTCGCCCTATCATGACGGTCAGTTTTAGCTTTCTCCCCTAAGGTGCTCAACCCAGCTCAACCGGGGCACAATCGCAGTGGTTCTCCCAGCGCTACCTTAGCCGATATAACGGAACATAAGGGACCAAAACATGGGAGTCGGGAAAACCCAACTATTGACCCAAGACATGATTCGGAGCTGATGCATATAATGCTATAAGTTCGGGGTGCCGCACTTGTGAAAGTGTTCGGACTTATCTCACCATGTTTTGGGGTACTTAAGCCCCTGGTGTATTGACCGTACCAAGTTGTACGGGTGCAACATGTCATAGATGAACATTTATGAAAAAAAAGGAATGCAATAATAAGCAGAAGCTATGTATTGTTTATTCAAAACATACTGCAATGAAAGCAGAACGATGCAAATAGTGCGATAAGCAAGGGATGGGACTATTTAACATGTCCCCCTCCAGGGGTAGGCTGCGGGATGGTATGTAAAACAGGTATACTGCTCGTAATAGAGACCACCTGGACATTCGACGTAGCTTTTCTACTTCCCTGGCTGTTGCATCATGAGTTCGGCGATTCTACTGCCGGACAGGGCTTCTGGAAAACGGAGTCCTAAGAATAAGAAAAAAAAAGAATGTATTTTGAATTTGAGTCTTCTGGCGCCTCTACAAATCCCTACTCCCCTCCGCAAAGGGCCTTTCTTTTATTTATGCAATTTTTATTTTGAATTTGAGTCTCCATCTTCTCTTATAAAGCACCCACTAAGGGGCACTACAATCGTATTTGAGCATTGGGTGTAGCTAATATTCGAGTGTGTTTCATGAATGGATCAATGATTGAGCATGATGGGCTAGGGATAACTTGCTTAGTGTTGATATTTTGAAAGACATGGTTGCTTTTTGGTGTCGGTGTCAAAACTGGCGGATCTCGGGTAGGGCGTCCCGAACTGTGCGTCTAGGCGGATGGTAACAGGAGACAAGGGACACGATGTTTTTACCCAGGTTCGGGCCCTCTCGATGGAGGTAAAACTCTACTCCTGCTTGATTAACATTGATGATATGGGTAGTACAAGAGTAGATCTACCGCGAGATCAAAGAGGCTAAACCCTAGAAGCTAGCCTATGGTATGATTGTTGTTCGTCCTACGGACTAAAAACCCTCCGGTTTATATAGACACTGGAGAGGGTTAGGGTTACACAGAGTCAGTTACAATGGTAGGAGATCTACATATCCGTATCGCCAAGCTTGCCTTCCATGCCAAGGAAAGTCCCATTCGGACACGGGACGAAGTCTTCAATCTTGTATCTTCATAGTCCAGGAGTCCGGCCAATGGTGATAGTTCGGCTATCCGGACACCCCCTAATCCAGGACTCCCTCAGTTGGTATGCTTGAGTATTGAAGTCTTCAAGTCAAAACTAGACTATTGCTTTGAATCATATAAAAGTCCATATGTCCATGATATAAATAAAAGAAATGTGATGAACATGTTAGGCAGCATTCCACATCAAAAATTCTGTTTTTATCATTTACCTACTCGAGGACGGGCAGGAATTAAGCTTGGGGATGCTGATACGTCTCCAATGTATCTATATTTTTTTATTGTTTCATGCTGTTATATTATCATTCTTGGATGTTTTACAATCATTTTATAGTCATTTTATATCATTTTTGGTACTAACCTATTGACATAGTGCCCAGTGCCAGTTGCTATTTTCTGCATGTTTTTTACATAGCAGGAAATCAACATCAAACGGAATCCAAACGCGACGAAACTCCTGGAGGTTTTTTGGGCCAGAAGACATCCAGTGTGCCAAGGAAGCACCTGGGGGTGGCTCGAGGGGAGCAGCACCCACCAGGGCGCGCCAGGAGGCCCAGGCGCGCCCTGGTGGGTTGTGCCCACCTCAGGTGCCCCCTGAACCGCCTCTTTGCTCTGTAAATACCCCAATATTCCAGAAACCGTAGGGGAGTCGACGAAAATCAATTCCAGCCGCCGTAGAGTCCCGAACCACCAGATCCAATCTAGACATCGTCATGGAGGGGTTCAGCACTTCCATTGGTGCCTCTCCGATGATGCGTGAGTAGTTATTTATAGACCTACGGGTCCGTAGTTAGTAGCTAGCTGGCTTCATCTCTCTCTCTTGATTATCAATACAATGGTCTCTTGGAGATCCGTATGATGTAAGTCTTTTTGTGATGTGTTTGTTGGGATCCGATGAACTTTGAGTTCATGATCAGATCTATGTTTTTATCCATGAAAGTTATTTGAGTCTTCTTTGATCTCTTATATGCATGATTGCTTATAGCCTCGTGTTTCTTCTCCCATATTTGGGTTTCGTTTGGACAAGTTGATCTATTTATCTTGCAATGGGAAGAGGTTCTTTGTAGTGGGTTCGATCTTATGGTGCTTGATCCCAGTGACAGAAGGGGAACCGACACGAATGTATCGTTGCTACTAAGGATAACAAGATGAGATCTATATCTCCGCAATAGATAAATGGATCTCGTCTACATCATGTCATCGTTCTTGTTGCATTACTCCATTTTCTCGTGAACTTAATATACTAGATGCATGCTGATAGTGGTCAATGTGTGGAGTAATAGTAGTAGATGCGGGCAGGAGTTGGTCTACTAATCTTGGACGTGATGCCTATATAATGATCATTGCCTGGATATCATCATGATTATTTGAAGTTCTATCAATTGCCCAATAGTAATTTTTTTCCCACTGTTTGCTATTTTTCTCGAGAGAAGCCACTAGTGAAACCTACGGCCCCTGGGGTCTCTTTCATCATATTTGCCTTTGCGATATATTTTCCTTTGCATTTAATTTCAGATATATTAAACCAAAAATACAAAAATACCTTGCTGCAATTTATTTGTTCGGCGATCTATTTATCCTATCTACCACTTTTACCTCACGTTATTTGCCTATCTTGAGGCGCCGTACCCGGAAGGGATTGACAACCCCTTTAACACGTTGGGTTGCGAGTATTTGTTATTTGTGTGCAGGTGCTGTTTATGTGGTGTGAGGAGGTTCTCCTACTGGTTCGATAACCTTGGTCTCATCACCGAGGGAAATACCTACCATTGCTATACTACATCATTCCTTCCTCTTTGGGGAAATACCGACGTAGTTCTAGCACACATCACCATACTTACCTACGGCACAAAAACCACAACGGTGATTTATCATGTTTGTTGTTTTAACCTTCACAAGGACCGGCCGTAGTCAAATTTGATTCAACTAAAGTTGGAGAAACAGACACCCGCCAGCCACCTTTATGCAAAACTAGTTGCATGTCTATCGGTGGAACCGGTCTCATGAACGCGGTCATGTAAGGTTGGTCCGGGCCGCTTCATCCAATAATACCACCAAATCAAAATAAGACATTGGTGGTAAGCAGTATGACAATCACCGCCCACAACTCTTTGTGTTCTACTCGTGCATATCATCTACACATAGACCTGGCTCGGATGCCACTATTGGGAAACGTAGCATGCAATTTCAAAAAAATCCTACACTCACCCAAGATCTATCTAGGAGATGCATAGCAACGAGAGGGAGAGAGTGTGTCCACGTACCCTCGTAGACCGAAAGCGGAAGCGTTAGCTTAACGCGGTTGATGTAGTCGAACGTCTTCTCGAATTAACCGATCAAGTACTGAACGTACGACACCTCCGAGTTCTGCACATGTTCAGCTCGATGACGTCCCGCGAACTCTTGACCTAGATGCGGTACGGAGGAGTAGATGAGTCCCGTCAGCATGACGGCGTGGTGACGGTGATGGTGATGTGATCCGTGCAGGGCTTCGCCTAAGCACTACGAAAATCACGACAAAAAAAAGACACATCCGTGACATTTTGGGCCGAACGAATTTTTTTTCTGTCATACATATGACACTTCTATGACGATAATTGTGACAAAACCTGGTATCATCATAGATGTGGTGGGCTCCTACTTCTGTGACAAAAAATCATGACAGAAAATGGGCTTTTCGTCCTGGGCGGGCCGGAGACGCAGTTGCATGACATTCTTTGGGCCGTCCATGATGGGAAAAACCGTGGTAGAAGCGAGGGGAGGAAAATTTCGGGGAGTTGTCGGTTACGGTGGGAGGTCGGGGGCGGAGCGATGCGCGTTTCTCTCGTACGTACGTGCGTGTGTGCGAGGCGTTGGCTCTAACTAAAGCCGAGCGAGGCATTGGGCTCTAACTGAACCCGAGCGATTGCACTGCAGGCTACGCGTTACTGAACCCGAGCGATCGATCGATGGCTGTTAACTGAACCCGATGGAGTAATTCCTTCTCTACTACTGCTAACTGAAGCCGATCGATGCTGCCTCTGGGATGAACAGTGAGTGTTGCGGGGGGTGGATGAACAGTGAGCGGTGGCGTTGCCTCTGGATGAACAGGAACCCGTGGTGTGGAGGGCTGGATGAACAGTAGACGGTGGAGGGGTGGCTGTGGAGGGGTGGTTGAACAGGACCCCGTGGTGTGGAGGGCTGGATGAACAGTAGATGGTGGAGGGGTGCCCGTGGAGGGGTGGTTGAACAGTAGCCGTTGGAGTAGCGCGCGG
>NC_057798.1:531743556-531744368 GCF_018294505.1 Triticum aestivum
GGAGGGCTAGATGAACAGTAGACGGTGGAGGGGTGCCCGTGGAGGGGTGGTTGAACAGGACCCCGTGGTGTGGAGGGCTGGATGAACAGTAGATGGTGGAGGGGTGGTTGAACAGTAGCCGTTGGAGTAGCGCGCGGTGGAGGCTGGATGAACAGGAGCCCGTGGAGGCTGGAGGAGGTCGACGGTAGCCCGTGGAGGCTGGAGGAGGTCGACGGTGGAGATGAACAGTATCCCGTGGAGTCCCGTTTTGCGGTATGCCACACCCCTCCCGATCAACAGGACCCCCGTTTCGACCGTAGCGCTGCAACACAAGTCTGTTTCCTCCGTTTTGCGGTACGCCACACCCCTCCCGATCAACATGACCTCCGTTTCGACCGTAGGAGGTCCGTTTCCTCCGTTTTGTGGTACGCCAGACCCCTCCTGATGAACAGGATCCCATTTCGAACGTGGCCAGTTGAACACAAGGCCGTTTCCTCCGTTTTGCGGTACGCCAGGCCTCGTTTCCATCGCCTGTTCCGTCCAAGCCCTCCCGATGAACACGACCACGCATTCCGTTCCGACCCAGCCGGTTGGCTCCCACGCGTTCCGTTGCCTCCCGATGAACACGACGCATTCCGTTGCCTCCCCATGAACACGACGCATTCCGTTGCCTCCCCATGAACACGACGACGACGCTGTTTCTCCGTTCCGACCCAGCCATGTACACGAGCCCTGGCCGTACGTATGCGCGAGTAGGCGTTCGAGACCCTGCCCGTATGTACGTACGTGGCCGTATTTTCTTTCTTGCACCCTGGCCGCTGTACGTACGTGTA
>NC_057798.1:531744378-531762777 GCF_018294505.1 Triticum aestivum
TGACCCCCGTTTCGACCGTAGCGCTCCAACACAAGTCTGTTTCGTCCGTTTTGGGGTACGCCACACCCCTCCCAATCAACAGGACCCTCGTTTCGGCCGTAGGAGGTCCGTTTCCTCCGTTTTGCGGTACGCCAGGCCCCTCCAGATCAACAGGACCCCGTTTCGACCGTAGGAGGTCTGTTTCCTCCGTTTTGCGGTACGCCAGACCCCTCCCGATGAACAGGATCCCATTTCGAACGTGGCCGGTCAAACACAAGGCCGTTTCCTCCATTGTGTGGTACGCCAGGCCTCGTTTCCATCGCCTGTTCCGTCCAAGCCCTCCCGATGAACACGACTACACATTTTGTTCCGACCCAGCCGGTTGGCTTCCCATGAACATGATGACGATGTTGTTTCTCTGTTCCGACCCAGCCATGTACGTATGCGCGAGTAGGCGTTCGATACCCTGCCCGTATGTACGTACGTGGCTGTATTTTCTTTCTTGCACCCTCGCCGTTGTACGTACGTGTACATGCTACGTGCGCGCCTCTACTACGACACGTGCGCGCCTCTACATCTACGACACGTGCGCGCCTCTACATCGACCAGTATGTACGTACACGTTCACGACCAGAATGACAACGCTACATACGCTTCGACCAGGTGGGTCCCGACTGTCAGGCACTTCCTTGCGTGCGAAGATGTAGCTGGTGGGTCCCAGCAGTCAGGGGGGAGAATCGTTTTTTTTTGCCCGGACGCACTTCCTTGCGTGCGAAGGTGTAGCTGGTGGGTCCCAGCAGTCAGGGGGGAAACATTTTTTTTGCGAAATATGGTGGTCCGTCCGGTGGGTCCCCGCTGTCAGGTGGCGGAATAATTATTTTGCGCGTAATAAGGAGGCACTTCCTTGCTGCGGCCGTGGACCCACCTGTCAGCCTCTCCACGTACAGTCCACGTCTGATGGAAGTTGTTCCATGACCATGTTGACCACGCCGCTCCGAGAGCACCAGGGCGGTGGATGACGGCGAGGCCTAGGAAGGGGACGACGCGGAGCCGGGGAAGACGCGGCAGTGGATGCCCACGCGTAGAGGAGTACGAGGGTTCACTGGTTCACTATGGTGTGAGGCTGCCGTCGCCACAGAATAACAGGGGGTGTGGGTGAGTAGAGGGATGGCCTGGCCAGCGGTGGGAGTAGTAGGGGCGGTGAGGCCTCCGCCGCATCGCAGTCGGCCACAGGAGGCAGGAGCACGAGGCACGACCGCACTGGTTTGGGCGGCTGGAGCAAGAAGACCAGAGGTTGAAGAAGCACTACGGCCGTTGGATGGACATCGTACGGTCACTGGAGCTAGAATCATGCATATTGACTAAGTTGACAAAGCCCTCCGTCCCCGTCAACTTAGTAGGCCCACAAGTCAGCCTGCCACTATACTGGGTCCCAGCTAACAGGGGGAGTATTCATTTTTCTTTTGTGCGTAATAAGGAGGCACTTCCTTGCGTGCGAAGATATAGCTGGTGGGTCCGAGCTGTCAGCGACGGTAATGTTTTTTTCACGAAATACTGAGGCCCTTTCGGTGGGTCCCCGGTGTCAGGTGGAGGAATCATTATTTTTCGTGTAATAAGGAGGCATTTCCTTGCGTGCGGCCGTGGACCCAGCTGTCGGCCTCTCCACGTACAGTCCACTTCAGATGCATGTCGGTCGTTGACCACGTTGACCAGGCCACGCTGAGAGCACCAGGGCTATGGACGACGGCGAGGCCTAGGAAGGGAACGACATGGAGGCAGGGAAGACTCAACAGTTGTTTCCCACGCGGAGAGGAGTACGACTGAACGAGGGTTTACTGGTTCGTCTGCCGCCGTCGGAGAATAACAGCACGTGTGGGTGAGTAGAGGGATGGCTAGGCCAGCGATGGGAGTATGGTGGGGCGGTGAGGCCTGCGCGGCAGCACAGCCGGCCGCGGGGAGGAGGGAGCAGGCAGTCCCCCGGGCGCTTGTTGGAGCAATTGGAGTAGGAAGAGCAGAGATTGAAGAAGCACGACGGCCGTTGGATGGCCATCGAACAGTCACTGCTTGTGCGTCAACCTTTTTTTTAGGGAAGCCTCAAATCTGTGGAAAATAGCATACATCCCATCTGCCATTATTTCTAATAATTTACAGCCCATTTGCTAATTCTTAAGGTTTTGTTTGGAGCCCATATTCTTTTTGTTAGCATTACAACCCATATTGTGGCCACGGTTAAAAAATTATACGAAATTTTGCATATTTCGGTGCGGTCCAAACTGTTTTTAATCCCGAAATTTTGACTCGCATTCAAACTGATTTTAAAACTAAATGTATATCAATATAAAATCCAACAAATTCTCCACGCATGAAAATTAATGTAATTTAAAATCTCGAAATAAAAAAAGATATTTGAAACTAATTGCCGCTTTGATGTGTTTTAAAAATGTACAGCCCATTTCTCATTACTGATGGGCCATTTTCTCGGCCAGCCGAATGAAAGCTCTCCTCGTCTTGAAAGATTTGCAGCCCAACAGGCCTGACAAAGCGACTTACATGGCAAATCACAAAAAAACTAGGTTGTGGCCGTGGACCCAGCTGTCAGCCTCTCCACGTACAGTACTCTTCTGATGGAAGTCATTCCTTGATCACGTTGACCACGCCGCGCGGAGAGCACCACGGCGGTGGACGACGGCGAGGCCTAGGAAGGGGACAATGCGGAGCCGGGGAAGACGCGGCAGTGGAAACCCACGCGGAGAGGAGTACGTGGGTTCACTGGTTCGGCTGCGGTGTGAGGCTGTTGTCGCCGCAGGGCCTGGCCAGCGGTGGGAATAGTAGGGGGCGGTGAGTTCTCCGTGGCAGCACAGCCGGCCACGGGAGGCAGGAGCATGAGGCACGACCGGCGCTGGTTTGGGCGGCTAGAGCAAGAAGACCAGAGGTTGAAGAAGCACTACGGCCGTTGGATGGACATCATACGGTCACTGGAGCTAAAATCGTTCATATTGACTAAGTTTACAAAGCCCTTCAGCCCCGTCAACTTAGTAGGCCCACAAGTCAGCCTCCCACCAAGGTGGGTCCCAGCTAGCAGGGGAAGTATTCATTTTTTTGTGCATAATAAGGAGGCACTTCTGGTGGGTCCGAGCTGAAAGCGGGGGGGGCGTTTTTTTTGCGAAATACGGTGGCCCGTCAGGTGGGTCCCAGCAGTCAGGGGGCAAACTTTTTTTCGCAAAATATGGTGGCCCATCTAGTGGGTCCCTGCTGTCAGTTGGAGGAATCATTATTTTCCATGTAATAAGGAGGCACTTACTTGCTATGGCCGTGGACCCAGTTGAGACTCTCCACGTACAGTATACTTCCGATGGAAGTCGTTCCTTGACCACGTTGACCTCGCCGCGTTCCGTTGCATGCATGCGTCCATGGGTGTGGTGCATCCCCACTGTCAGCCTCTCACGTACAGTCATCTTCTGATGACTCTCGGTTGTTGACCACGTTGACCACACCGTGCCGAGTGCACCCAGACTGGAACGACCCGGAGATGGGGAAGACGGGGCAGTGGAGTCACGGATGAAGAGGAGTGGGAAACTTCACTGGTTCGGGTGCGCGGCAACACAGCCGCGGTGCCGCCCATGGGAGACAGGAGCAAGAACAGAGGTTGAAGAAGGAGCACGGCTGTTGGATTAACATCCAACGGTCTAGCTGCTAGAATCATTTGTTGATTAAGTTGACAAAGCCATGCGTACACGTCCGCTTAGAGGCCCACAAGTCAGTCACCAAATCTGACGGGTCCCAGCTGTCAACGGGATGAATAATTTTTTTCGCAAAACAAGGAGGCACTTCCTTCCGTGCGAAGATACAGCCGGTGGGTCCCAGCTGTCAGGTGGAGGAAACATTTTTTTTAGCTTAATAAGGAGGAACTTTCCTTGCGTGCGACCATGGACCTCGTGGGTCCCAGCTGTCAGGCTCTCCACGTACAGTCCTCTTCCGATGACTCTTGTTTGTTGACCACGCCGCACCGAACACAGCGAGGCGGTGGATGACGGCGAGGCCCCGTACAGGAACGACTCGTATATGGGAAAACGCGGCAGTGGAGTCGCAGATTGAGAGGAGGAGAAGGGTTATAACTGGTTCTGTTGCAATTCATATCAAACTCAGGTTCACAGGACACGTTCATATTCATAGCCAACATTCACTATCAATAACTCAAAAGATTCATATATACACAAGCTCAGCATATCTATGCATCCAAATGATTGATAGATCACACGATAATATTCATACATAATTCACAAAAAGATTCAGATATACACATGTTCAGTATGTTATGCATCCAAATGATTGAGATCACAGCCAATATGATCCATGGATGAACTTTAATTACCTAGGGTACAGACTGGTAAATGGTGTTCAATCAGAGGTACTTCTTGCTAAAATTAGTTCTTGTACGAGTATACTTTTGAGTACATAAGAGGCAGCACAGACAATCTGAACTTTGCTTGTAGGTTTATCCTCAAATAGTGGCCTCGTGCCAACGGAGGTTTGAGCAACTTGGCCACTACTTTCATCCAACTAGTTTACTGGCTCATCTTGGTCCTGTATCTCGCCAAAATTCTACATTGCAGACGAGAAAGGAGTTGGTTGAGAAAATGAACCACCCAAATTTTTTGTGCAGCTCAACTGAAATGGAGCATCCTTGGCGTGCAGACTAATTAATTCCTAGATGAATATACGCGTTAACCAACTTGTCTGGAATATTTAGACTCCATGCCATATAGTTCGCTACCATATGTGCCGATAACCAAAAGGCACAAGTTGGGACCAAAGACTGGACTGTGTTTTTCTGGGCTATGCACCAAGCAATATTTTTGGCGTTCATTGTCCTAATACTTGGAGTTTGACAATTGGTTGACGCTGGTTGATACTCGAATGAATATAGGCACTTCTTGTCAACATTGATGCTTGTATGAGTGAACTTTGGAGTAAATAGCAGCAGCATAAGTACCTGTCCATCTGATCATTTTGTGCAGTTCTACTGAAATCACCTGATGTAATGGTTTGCCTGCGAGTTCAGGCTCCAAATTATTCCTTTATGAAATCGGCAAACAGTAGCACAATATGAAATTACCAATACATATGATAGGCACAATAATCAGGATAAAGACCAGTACCAACCTGTGTGAGGTAGCATATCAATTACTATTTCCTTTGACTGGAAGCCGAGATAAGCCAAGCGACTGATAGCAAAGTAAGAAAGCAAGCGGAGATTAGCGACTGACAGGAAAGGACGGAAGCTGTCGAGGCAATGAAGCACCCAAAGTTTTTGTGCAGTTCCACCAAAATCGAGCATCCCTATTGGCACATATATTGAGAGAGTGAGATTACTGTAATAGTGGGACTAGTTGATGAAACATACACTAACAAATAGAAGCACCCTCATTATCTTAATGGGTAAAGTTAGCAACATAGTAGTCTTGCTTAAAGAGAGGTATTAGTTTATTTAATCAGTGCCAATTAGCTCAACTCAACACTCAAATCATTGCCATTTTATCATAGGTTGCAAAACTTAAAAGTGCAAAGATAAAGGAGTTTCGCATGACAGTAGCACGATACAAATAGAAATGACAGCAAACTAATATGGATGAAGGCCTTAGGCCCGTACCGACCTGAGAAAAAAAGCTTATTCATGTAGTCCCATAAGAGATGATAAAGCACTCACTGGAATCACACAATAGTATATATTTTTGTGCACTTCAAATGTATGGTTGAAATCACTCTTGTTTACCAGTGCTGAGGTTATATCAAAAGATTGTCAAGAACTTCCAGCAGAGTTAAAGCACTGGCTGGGATACAGTTCATTGTATTGTCTTGTGTAGTTGCACTAAAATGTATGATTGGCACAACATGATCCCTGTTTGCACAAGTAGGAACAAGGTGAAACCTTCATTAGCTTAGTGAGAAAGGATAGGAAGACATTAGCATATTACTCAAACAGTAGCATCAAATTCATGATGGACAATACGCAAAACATTGCCTCATTGAACCAATGGCAATAAATTGACATGCAAAACAATAGCACTATTATGTCATGACACTAATAATATTCCCTCCCTGCTCCACCACATGATTCACCTCCATAGACAAACATTCACACGTACATGATTCAGCATAGGGTCCTACTAAAGATTTGTTTAACTCCATCAGGAAAATTAGGCAGCAATAAATTAGTGGTACTTAAGTGCTCCTAATTAATTAAGTGATACAGCATAAGTGGAAGGGCTCCCTGGAGGATCGTCTCACATGTAAGGTAGTCATTGCCGGAGCCCTTGAATAGCCTCGACTGAGGCCTCTGGCTTCAGCAAGATCGCCTTGGCACTGTTTATTCTTCTTCTTCCTCCTCTTCATGCTATGTTTCTCTTTCTCCTCACCAGTTGGTGAAACCAAGTACATGATTGGCCTTATAATTCAGAATTGGTTTTGTCAGTGAGGGAGTACAAGTGTACTAGTAAAAAACAGCATTATTTTCTCATGGCAGTCGGAAAATAGAGATGAACACATGCATTAAATATCATTCTTACCTAAAGGAAGGTTATGGCGCCAATATGGATGATGAGGATTGGAACACAGATCTCCCTTTGTGCAGTTCCACCAAAATGAACCAACTGTTCAATCTGACATTCCAGTTAAACAGCACAAAAATCACTTCTTTTAAGAAGAGTTTTGTGCAGTGCACCAAAAGGTCACAACAGCAACCAGGTGAATTGGATATCCCTGTTTGCACAAAAAGGCACAGAGGAAACAGTCAGAGTCTCAAACAATTACAGGCAAAAACATTTGGCTAAACTTGTTAGAGTCTCAAAGAATTACAGGTAAAAACAGTGGCATGGCTTCATTTTTACCAGGGACATTATATTAAGAACAGCTAAGGCTGCGTTCGGTTCACAGGTTTGGTGCAGGGTTTTCATAGGAACACAATTCCTACCGTATTCTTTCCCTTCCAACCGTTCGGAACACGGAAAAGGTGAATAGTGTTTCATAGGAAAGCTAGTCTGGTAGTACTGATTCCATCGGATTAGAAACATCCACGCGCTGCTCAATTTTTGGGCGGAAGCCCGAGGCAGGCGCTCGCTGCCATGCGTTAGATAGGTTGTTGTGCTATGTTTGCTGGAATAAAAAAATCAACCTATGTGTGGTACGTGAGGTGAGGACAAGAGTAGTCACTGTGCAGCTGAATAAACAAATAGCATCTCATACTGCCAAGCATGCTACTCTAAAAAAACAAATCTGTACATTTTGTAGTCCATCCGAACACATTCTCTTGAGAGTTTCCTCCGGTTCGTTGTTCCATAGTTTTATACCTACATTCCTTTCCAATTCCTCTATTTTCATCAAGACCTATTTTTTCTGCCCCTTTATTCCGACCGGAGCCTAAATATTTGGTATAAGGGCATGGGACAGTGGGTGCTCCAGCAGTACAGCACCATGTACGTAAACAGGGGCATAAAGTGGTGACTCATAGTTTGTTGCCCCGAGAAACAAACATCCAAGAAACATATCTGGGTTGGTCCCATTTTTGTTCACTCTAGCCACCTACTCCTATGTGTGGATAGCAAATCTAGTCCTGGTCATACCACTGTGTATAGCATTACCCCTATATTTCCCTTTTCGACCAAGAGACAGGTTGGATGACCAGTCTGTACTACTTTCATCCCCTTTCCTTCCTGTTTGTACCAAGTCCGATGTACATACTAAATTCCCCCACCCCCACTTTATTTCAATCACAAGTATTTTCGGACGGAGGGAGTACAAGATTCGACTCCATGAAGTAGCTCTACCTCTAACAATAGAAAAAAATAGGTGACGTTGGACCATCCGATCGAGAGGGGCTGAGAGGTAGAAAATGATGCACATGCAGCGATGTAGCGAGCTGGTGAAGTAGAGCTAAGGCGGTTTCGAACGAAGATATACCTGAAGGTCGTCGGGATGTGGATAGGTGGGTGGCGGGAGGTCGGATCTGCCCACAGGCAACGACGAAGGGATCGAAGGACCTCCCCCGCCGGCGCTTGGCCAGAGATAACGATGCGGCTGGCAGTGGGTCTCCTCCCTCGCTGTCGACGACGACCTAAACGCTGCCCCTCCTCCCCTTCACCGGCGGAGGGGGATATGTCCAGATCTGTAACCAGCGGTGAGGATAGAAAGCCAGTGTTTTTTGAAGGGAGAAAGACAGGGTTACTACCCCTATCTTGTTTAGATCTGGAGAGGATGAGAGTGTGTGAATAGAGCAGCCCTAGCAAGCAAGCACGGAGGCTCCGGCCTATATATAAGTAGTGGGGTAGTTTTCCTTTTTCACTCCATCAAAACAATCGTTTAAAATTGTGTACTATACTACATGCCAGGTCGCGGTTTTTTTAGTTGTTGATTGTTTTTTGAGATAGCTACCCTCTTGTTCCAAGTGGTGTTACGGTGTGTCAGGTCGCACTTTGTATCGTTCAAGTCTGGTAGTACTACAAGTCCCTCCATTAAATGAACAACCACCCCCTCGTAAAAATTCTGAACAAGCCCACTGCTAAAATTAGCGGAAACGTGGGTTGCCCCAACATGCATTATTATTTATATTTTCTACTCCCTCCATTCCTAAATATAAGTCTTTTTTATTAGCCACACCTAAGACAAGAATTTTTTTATTAGCAGTGAACCCCACATGTCATAGACACAAATATTGTGGCAAGATTCCCTTAGGCAAGCCAAAGTGTGTCTAACAATTTGAGCAACTCAGGTTAGGCAAGTGTGGCAAGTGTGGGAAAAATAATGTGGCAACATAAGACAAACATAGTCACAATCCAAACAGCCCCATGATTTTTTGTGACATGCATGAAAATTTGGTTAGTTAAATTTATAGTCAAAATTTGGCAAGGTGCATCAAATCAACACATGCAAGTATCAAAAGGAAAGTCACGGCATGCATGCATGCGTTGTACTCCCTCCGTTTCCAAATATAAGTCTTTTTAGAGATTGCAACAAGTGACTACTCCCTCCGTTCCTAAATGTAAGTCTTTTTAGGGATTCCACTACAAACTACATACGGATGTATATAGACATATTTTAGAGTGTAGATTCACTCATTTTGTTTCGTATGTACTCCAATTCATAGTGAAATCTCTAAAAAAGACTTATATTTTGGAACGGAGGGAGTACATACAAAGCAGAATATGTCTACTCCTACATACGAAGTAGCCCATTTGAAATGTGTAAAAAGAGTTTTATCGAATGCAATGCTTTGATGTGTCGCGTCAACTCGTACAAGCCCGAGAAATTTGATTACTACGACGCCCTCTCCCTTGCGGACTGAGCTTCGGTGCCTTAATTGCACCTCCTTTGGCTGCATGACAGGTGGTCCAACCACCTGTTGGGCCCACCTATCATAGATGCAAAGGTAGGAGCAGTAAGTAGAAGCTTTCGCTACACGCTATCCCTCCCGCACGAGGTGGACGGACATGCAGCAGTGGATTCGATACTGTAGAAGTAGGAGTAACATCATTGTTCGTCTTCTCGAAGAGGCGAAGAGCCAAGTGCAAACCGAACGTGGCAGTTGCGAACGCTTGCGTGGTGCGGTTCCTTGGAGTACTAGCCAGGCTCTTGCATGAGACAAAATTGCTATTGTTTAACAACTAAACTCCATTATCCATTGGTTGATACTCATTCTGCATAGGTCCACACGCTTAGCACCGTTTCCTCCTGGGGTCACCAATGTTTATTTGCTAATTAATAGCATTCCATGCAATGAACTAGCCATTGCAAGTCATTAAAAGCATGCACACCTCTCATCTCTTATTGGTTGATACGTATGTCAAGAAACAAGAAACAAGGTAGAAGTTAATGCACCGCGCCTAAGTGTTTTGGGACTATTTGGTTTTCGTAAGATGACTTACACACCTAGACGGAGGGAGTAGTATAGACCTGTAAACCGGAAAGGAGTATTTGCCTTTCTAGAGATTTCAACAAGTGACTAGACTTCCGCTCAAAAAAAACAAGTGACTAGACTACACCATGTGCAGTACCCCCTCCCCTCCGGTTTATAGGGCTCAAATCTCAAATCTCATGAACCAAGGCATTTTGCGATTGGAGGAATGTATCTCGTACTTTACAAAACAACCCTAATTAAACTCATGCATTAATTACGTAGTTCTCTCATTTTCCTCTCCGCCTTGGTCGCAGTGCACAATATTGAGGCTAGCCATAGTGGGAGTAACTTAGGTAGTAACTTAACACATCCCAAGACAATTTTGCTTATGTGGCAAGTATTTAATGAGGAAAGAGGTGCTTGTGGCAACATAATATGTTACTGTAACATAGCGCTTTTCGAGGCAAAATGAGTCTATGAGATAATAAATGAAGCAATCTATTATACTACTACTATGTTACTTTGCACTATGGAGGTAGTAACTTACACTAGTGTAATATGCATGAAACTAGTCTAAGTTACTCCCCACTATGACCAGCCTGAGAGAATGCTTTGATACGTTTTAGTCTCATGACTAAAAGTAGTGGAACTAAAACTTGTTAGCCTCATCCATGCTTGGATCCCAATACTAAAGAGACTAAAATCAAGTTAATGACATTTTAAAGCATTCGGGGCCGCGTGCCATCTACCAAATCACAGCGAGGTGCTACAGTCGAGACTCTCCTATCACCCCGGTGTGGCCGTCATGACCCGTCATATCACAAAACCCACACCTTTACCAGCAGTGGTAAGGTGGCCTCCAAGTTGGACTGGACGAAGCAACCATCATTTCATTGGAACGCTCGTTCAAGCCCTTTCTTCCCTTTCTTGAAGAAAACCTCACTCCAGGCTACTCACTTCTGCCATTTTTCTTCTCTACCAACGAAGGAAAGGTGGGCGAATCAGTTATGCTGCTATATTTTCATTCCAATAATCTTCTTTTTGCGAAGCACCGACCGATTCTCACATCCTATGCTTTTCCCGTTTTCATTGCGATTGTGGTTTCCTTTCGATTGCTTTTTGTTTGTCAGTTCATTGATGGATCCTGGAGCACTAGGCAAAGAGTTGCCGGTGGACAACCCACTGAAGACAGCGATCTCCAGGAAGCAAGCACCGACCAACGAGTTGACCATGTTGGCGGGCCAACCCATGGAGATGAAGAACTCCAAGAAACAAGCACTGGCCAAAGAGTTGAGGACATTGGCGGACGAACTCCTCAAAGAAAGTTGGAAGAACAGCAAGGGCCCCACCGTGCCTACCCCAGGAGCTCTAATTGCCACCTATGTGAGGCTCAAGACCGAGTTTGAGGAGATAGTCGCCGTTGAGAAGCAGTATTCCCCTGGCAAGGTGATGGCCCCCATCAAGGACGAGGAGATGGCCCCCGGAGAGATGAGATCCCCCGGTGAGCTGCACAAGGTAAAAAATAATGGCTTATTACCATAGTTGTGGTTTTTGATTATTTGCAATGTGCTTGCTTTTTGATTATTTGCAATGTGCTTGCTAATATGTTAGTGTTGTGCAGGTGCCGGTGGTTGTCCTTGATGATTCCGATGTCGTGGCCCATCCTATTGGCATCGCCCCGGAGATTGATTCCGATACCGCTGTCCATCCTGTGGACATCGCCCCAGAGATCGATTCCGATGTCGCGGTCAGTCCTGTGGACATCGCCCCAGAAATCGATTACCATGCCGCTGTTCGTGTTGTGGTTATTGCCCGAGAGATCGATGACAAGAAATAGTTGGTCGCGCTAATCCTTCAGGGTAGTTTGCATTGCCATGTGTTTAATTACCAGAACGATGCGTGTTATCAAACCATCTTAGGGCTAGTGCACTGTCTTGTGTGGGCGGATCTTGCTACTTTTGTTTGATAGTGAATCATGCGATGAATCATGCGAACCCTCTCCAAGTTATGGAAACAGATGTATCCTCACCAGCTTTTGATGTAATATATGGCTTGCTTAGATGTAAGTTTGAACTATTTATCATATCAGCAGGGCTTGTTTGATGATTCTTGGTGTTAGTAGGCTAGCTACTGTGCGAGCTGTAGTACTTGCAAAACACTCACCGAAGAGAAAAGTTGGGGCTGATGAGCTCGTGGTACACTTATACTTATCCCTCGTCGATCGACCAATAGCCTTAGCTCCTAAAATTGTAGGCTTAGCAATTGATCAGACAATAGTCGACATACATTCCGGCCTCATTTGGTTCATAGGGTAGGAAAATCGTAGCAAAAGTAGAGAGAACATGCAACACAAAATCATAGCAGTGCAGAGATGTACTCCCTCCATTCCAAAATTGATGACCTAGGCGAGCTAGTTTGGCCTAATGGGTTTCAGTGATATGACGTGGTACAGTGTCGTCCAGTCTTCGCGTGTGGTAGCAGTATTGCGGGTACAGTAAGTTTTCTTGAAGAAGCGGAATTCAACGAATTCATGATGGTTCCTTCGTCCGAACAACTTACAGTGGGAAAGGTTGGGCCTGCGATACGACCAGGGTAGACCAGGATAATTTTGAGCATGGCAGGTGGACCAGGATGGTCGACGTCCCACATGTCGGCGAATGAAAGTATTCTTTCCGATATAGAGGACGAGCAACGAGTATTCATTGTTTATTTTTGATGAAAGCTATTGTCTCCACTATTACTCCTTGACTTTCTCAATGCCTCTCTCTCCTCCACATAAGCGGGGACTACTTGCTATGCATGCAGCGGGCAGCTGGCGCCTTGAGGGGCCAAGGCGGTGAGAGCGGGCTCGGGAAGCGGTCCGGACTCCAGCATGGCCCACCTCACATTATCACCATATATTTGTTGGAGTCCATGAGCGGCGGGCGGGCGATCTCTTCTCCCTCCCCCGTTTCTCTCTTCTCAGTCGAAGCCCACCGAGCGATTAGATTTCGGCTATCGACGGTTCATTCAATAACGGTCCCACATGTTAGTGAAATTGCAAGACAACGTGTGTACCCTTTGGTGAGCGGTGTGCGAGCCGGACTGTCGGGGTTGCGACGCGTACGAGTCATAAGTGTGTCGCCTTTTCCTTTAGAACTTGCGAAGCGTAACATTTTCGCGCGATCGATCGATAGAAATCCAGAACATAATGACGAGGACGGTGCTTTCCCGCTCATTAGGCGGGCTAGTTCGAGTGATATGACGTGCTACAGTGCCATCCACTTGCTCCATTTTTATGTAAGCAAGAGTTTACACTCGTACGCGGGAGGAGTGCGAAACACCGCGGATTTGATTTTGATCGAGGGATAACTGTTCCCTACCAAATAATGGAAGATTGTTAGTGATAATAGCATGATAGTTAGGGCATCTCCAGTGCTGGCCCACAAATTTACACCGGCATCTGTCCGAGGACACTGATGGATGCCATCCGATGCTGCCCGCATACCTTTCGACAACTATATGAACTAACCGGATGAAATTCGTGCAAACAAAGCAAATTTCAAATTAACCGGATGAAATTCATTACATTTCAAAAACTTTTCCTACAAACTGGACGAAATTCATTACATATTTCGCACAAACCGTACTAAACCTACTGTAAACCTAATCTAAACGATCGCCAGCGCCCGACCACCATGTCCGGCCATGAACCCGAGAAAGCCGGCCATTGCCTTTGCCTCCTCATCATCCGCCTCGATAACCTCCTCCTCCGGCCGGAGCACAAGGTTATGAAGATTTCCGCCTCCACGTCGCCGTCAAGCGGCTAATCGACCGCTGATGTTTACCCCACCAAGCTTGGCGTCGACTAAGTGGAGTAGCGGTGGCCTTCCCGGGACCAGAGCGGCCGTGACCTACCGTGTACTACTCTTCCTTGCAGCCGGCTGCGCCCGCGCACACGCGTCGGCTTCGTGGTCGTGGCGACGGAGGGCAGCCCGGGGGTGCCGGTGACCTCCTTTGTTTGCTCCTGTGACAGTACGTCGAAGAGAGCTTTGGAGCGCGCCCGGAGCAGAGCCGCCGATGTCCCTCGTCTGCTCCTACGACAGTACGTCCAAGAGAGCTTCGAAGCGCCACGAGGCCATGGTTGAAGTGCTGCCGACAGAAGGAAGGGACCGGAGGAGAATAAGTGTGGGTCTTTGGCTATGGCTGGGAGCTGGGGCTCAAGTTAATATAGCGGGCGAATGGCAATGAGCCGCGGCAGACGGATGGACAACTGGCGCCGGAGTAGGTTCGTCGGGCGTGAATGCGGACGCTGCTTTAGTGACTTAACTGCAGATGCGTTTGGGTGACTGAATGTGGGCCCAACGGGCGTCTGGCCCGCATGTCAGTGACACACCAATTGCACCTACAGTTAAGTCCAGTGAATGCGACATTGACATTCTGGAGAGACGGTGACCGTTTCAGGCGCATGCGGACTGTTTGACTAGTCAAGCATACAAATACGGAGCTATACGCTGAGCCAGCGACCGTATAATCACCATATCTTGTATACAATGATCAAAGTGAGCTATCAAAGACAAGTTCGATGACCGCCAATGCATTTTACTCGGTAATAAATGACCAGGATTGAAGGGGAATCCTAATTTGCTTCGTCTTCTGTCCTTGAGCTCTTGACAAACCAATGCACTATACGGTTGCCCGGCCACTCCACCCAGAGCTCTCACCAAGCGTCATTCATGCCACCGCGCCGCACACTAACCGGTAAGGGAGCGATGGCATCCCGTCGCGCCAAGTTCCTCGCCGCCCACGAATGCACACAAAATGGTAGGGAAGCGATGGCATCACGCCTTGCCGAGTTCATCGCCACTCGCGACATCACAACTATGTGGGAGGAATTTGAAGATGCCAAGGCCGAATGGGCGGTAGAGCAAGAGGCGGCCAAAGCCGCACAGAGGGAGCGGAAAAGTCAGAAAGCACTCAAGAAAAGAGAGGCCCGCTGCCGCAAGAAAGAAAAGGACGCACGCGCTGCTGCGGAGAGGTCGGCGGAGATCCAAGCACGGTGGGGTGTCGCCGACAAAGCCAGGAAGGAGAACGACGGCGTCTGGCCAGCATGCGAGAAGTAGTAGTACTAGTAGTTAGTGTGTGTGTCTGTGTCTGAGTACGAGCATGTACCAGTACTACTAGTTACTACTGTAGTTTTTAGAGCAAATTACCAGTACATTAGCCTAGACTAAGTGGAAAAATTCCTATCCTATGCATCAAATGGCATCTCTTTCTCTATAGGAATTGAGATGCATGTCATCTCACTTCCTATGATTTTCATATTCCTATCCTATGAACGAAAGGAGGCCTCTGTTGGAGTAAATACTGTAGCTAGCAATACTGTTGGTACAGTAGTTTTCTTCAAGAAGCGGAATTCAACGAAGTCATGATGGTTCCTTCATCCGAGCAACTTAGTGGGAAGTGGGCCTGTGATTTGACGGCTCATTAGTCATTGTTACTGCGGCGCGATGACCTGGGTGACTCTCCCTTGGAGTTCTGTGTGCATGGCAAGTGGACCAGGATGGCAAGTTTATTCTTTCCGATATCGAGGAGCAAGGAAACCGCGTGGTATAGTATCACTGCTGATTGGTTCGCAAAAAAAATAATATCACTGCCGATTTATAATTATTTTTTATTTCTGATGAATGCTAGCGTTTCAACTCTTACGACGAAGGGTGCCAAACACGGCACGTGCTGGATGTCCCACACGTCAGCGAAAGGAGTGGGACATGAACAACGTGGTGGAGCCCAGCGTAAAAAACAGCGTGGTAGAGCGTCTCCACTTCTTCCACTTCTGGGTCGGAGACCACACGTAGTAGTACTTAGCTGTATGAACGATACAAAGTGCGACCTAGAGAGAAAGACACGTCTAGTTGGAAGGTCTCGGGGCATACACGTAAACAAATATAAAAGTTAATATGTGCCTCCAACTAATATAGTAGTAGTAGAGTACTTAGACACGTACTCCATAACATCACCGTGCATTGCACGTACAACATTTAGTGGTAGTACGTAGTAAGAGACAAATGCCGCCCAAGAGTTCCCTTCTCGACCTACTTTTGGGTGTTTGATAGAGTGTATGGAGGGTGCATGAGTCCACACTAGTTTAGCACAAATACACTAGAAGCATGCATGAAGAGAGCATGCATGAAGAGAGCATGCATGAAGAAGGGTGTTGAGTTGAGCATGCATGAAGAGGGAACAACTATGCTGAGACGAGAACGCAACCAAACACACCCTGTATGCCACGCATGTTCATACCATTTGTGCCTTTCTACTTCACTTAGTGCGCTACATTACTCAGGTTCGTACGTCCACTCCTGGTACATGTCCGTCTCGTAGTTCTAGTGCCACGTGTTCTTCATATAGATGGAACGATCGTTGCATAACATGTGCGCCTTGATGCTAGATGTCTCGCGTGTTGGCAAAAGGATGAACAAAGCTCACGTAAAAAATATAGAGTGGAAGAACATAGATTTCGGACAACCGAGAAGGAGCAAGGAACCTCGTGGTGGAGTGTTTGCACTCATAATATTTAATATTATTCAGCGATATAAAATTAACCAATCATCTCCACAGTGGACTAGAAGAGTACAAAATACGGCAGCCCAGTGTAGTTACATCATACTAGTACTACTTCCGTCCTGGTTTATAGGTCCCCTTTGTAGTTTGTGTCAAATTTTGACTAAAGATTTAACTAACAAAATGTTAATGCGTGTCAAGAAAAATTATCTCATTGGATTCGTATTTGAACATAGTTTTCAAAAGTATAATGTTTGGTGACATGCGTAAACATTTTGTTAGTTTAATCCATGGTCAAAATTTGGCACGAAATATAATGGGGACCAATAAACCCGGACGGAGGTAGTACATGGCTAACCCACGCTATCACCATATTTCTTGGCTTCCGTGCGACACCTATCTATAGTAATCCAGCAGCCTGTATCGCTTCTCCCTCCTCGTCTCTATCAAAGTGCGGCGGGCTGGCGTTTCTGTCGTCTATTGAGGTCGGTTAACTATCACATGTTAGCGACATGCCAAGAGCATTCTAAAAGAATTCCTTTCACCTTCCGTTTTCAAAAAGAAAAAAATCCTTTCATGTACGAATTTGCATGTATGCTTTGAGCAACTTGCATGTCCTATACTGCTCCTGTTTGATACTCTAACTTAGCTAGAGGTTAGACTAACTCATGACTAACCCTGAACTAACTGTAGCCAAAGAGGTGTTTGGGTGACAGGGTTAGATTGACAATAAATGCACTTCATGGAGAGAGAAAAGTGATTTTTCGGTGGTCCCAATGAGAACTATCTCCAGTTAGCACCTCTTGGGTGGGATACTTTTTTTTGGTGGGTTCGGTGCAACTTGCTCCTTTAGGGCTATTTGAGCCCCAACTAGCTCAAACTAACTCTAACCCATGGATCCAAACAGGGCCTATGGCCAGTCTCGACGCGGATCAGTCGCGTGCACCGGGAAGCGGCGCTCTCTCGGCCGTCGCGCCACTTCAAAGCCGGCGCCAGTGAGAGGTCGCCTCCGCTCTGGCCGGGCATTAATGTGGCACTGACGCTCCAGGTGACGCTGACCGTTTCATGCGGGAAGCGCGCGCTGGCAAGGGAGTATAGGTTTTGAACCATTTCAGGTGTAGTAGTAATGGTAGTTTACAAAACTACTCAATTATTGCACTTAGTTTCCTAAGAAATTGTGGTAAAAAACATTACTCCACAGCCCGCTTCCCTTCTCCTTCCTGCTCGTGATTTACGTGGCCATGTTAACATGGTTGTGTCAAAAAAATGTCACTTCCTGCTCGTGATTTGCGTTTTATAATTACAAGCAAGATTCTCGTGCATTGCACGGAACATCAATATGCAATTTTTTACAAAACACCTGTTGTGATTGACCCATGCATGAGTAATCCCATGTGTAATAACTAATGATATCTCGAGAATTTTATCGGAAAACTGGTACCTCGAGAATGTCATCGAAAAAATGAAAGATGAGAGATAAGGCGAGGAGGAGTGGAGCATGGTGGTGACTGGTGGTCGGAATGGGCGGAGGCATGGGGATGGACGGCGCCGGCAGGTGGCAGCGGCCACCATGCATGCTAGATTGTTCCAGAGACTTATTCCTTTTTTAATTGCTGAGCAATGAGGTTGCGGGAGATAATGATGTGGAGAGAGGTGCGGGTATCTTTTGTAAAATTATCATAGTTTGCTTCCTATCCGTCAGATATAGATCATACGGTCTGTATTACAAGATGGCAGGCAAACCATCATCGCCAACTCGTTTTTTTATAAGGGTATACAGATGATAAGTTTGCTGACTACTAAAGTAAAGTGGAATCTGTCCATGTTATGCAAGTAAATAAAGGTGATTGTTTATCATACGGGTAAGGTTGGATGAAGGGTGGTAGGAACAAATTCTCCGCCTAGAGCATGTGTGTGTGAGATGGAGTCTTAGTGTGTGGTGTGTGTGTGTGTGTGTGTGTGTGAGAGAGAGAGAGAGTGAGAGAGAG
>NC_057798.1:531763172-531967571 GCF_018294505.1 Triticum aestivum
CTTAGTGTGTGTGGGGGGGTGTGTGCATGCGTGCGTGTGTGTGTGTGTGTGTGTGTGTGTGCATGTGTGTGTGTGTGTCCCCGGGTCCTCTGTGGTGGATGTAATTTAAGTGTGCATGGCTTCATCATAGAGAGGTGATGTGTATGGCAGAGGCTACCAACGATGGGGTGCGAGAGAGAAAATGCCTGTAGGAGGGAAGAGAAGGTGCGTGCGCGTGAGAGGAGTCGACATCGAGAGAACGTGTTTGTTCGAGAGACACCATGGAAGACTACTATATATCGATGGTGCATGTAGGCGGGAATTAAACAAAGGGATGGTCTTATTGGTTTCGGGGATATAGGGGAAGAGTGAGAGGCACGCGGGGCAGGCGGGAGGGGGGCAGCTAGAAGGAGATTGTTAAGTGTGAGTGTGTGTTTTGCCCATCCAGGCGGAAGTTATGTGCACAAAAGAGGAGAACGATTTGATGTGGCGTTAGGATTGAGGGTAATTAACTACGTATGGAGACATAGAGACCTTGAACGTGCATGTGTGAGAGGTATACATGTATACGTGGGACGTGTGTGTGTGCGCGCGCGCATGATCGAGATAAAAGAAAGAAGACATAAGTCCTAAGATCAACGACATGGGAGAGACGGATCGGTATGACAATATGCATGCATGTGAGAATGCAGGGAAGAAGGCCCGACAATTGAGCATGTGTTTTTGTCTTTAAGAGATAGTGGCGTGGGCTGGAGCATGCATCTATGGCGAGCAGAGGGGGTGAGGCGCAACGATTGTGCAAAAGAGATCAACCTATAAATGCATATGTATGGATAGACATATATAGTGTGGGTGATAGGAACCAAGACTCCGTGCGAGAAAGAAATGTTGACGGAGAAACTACAGATAGATACAGAGATGGAGATGCTAGCTAGAGAGACATCCGTTAGTTTGGGTGTCGGAGATGACCGTCGGGTGGTTCAAAGGGTGAAGTTATATATGTGTGTGAGAGGGCACTTGACTGCATGCACGTAGAGAGAAACATATGTAGTGTGCGTGATAGGAATCAAGAGTGAGGGGGAGAAAGAAGGTTGATGGAGAAATAGATAAATAGAAAGATAAAGATGCTAGCTAGTGTGCGCTAGAGATAGGAGTCGAGTGGATCAGAAGGCTGGATTATGTGTGTGGGTGTGAGAGAGATAGAGAGAGGGTGCATGTGAGTCACATACAAACAAATATCAGAGAGAAATGAGATCCAGAGAAACGGAGTTTTGTGTTTGCGCGAGAGAAAGATATTTCACAATGAGAGTGATAGCTAGAGAGACATATGAGGGAACGCAAGATATCTCTAGGGAGAGAGGGTGTGTTTGAGCGACATACAAGAGAACAATGGAGAAATATGAGACCCTGGGAGACAGAGTTTGTGTTTGTGTGTGAGAAAGAGATATTGAAGAGGAAGAGTCATAGGTTCTCATATCTAAGGAGCGAAAGACATCTCTGTATGAGGGGTGTGCGAGTGGCACACATTGGAATAGTTGAGAGAAATGAGACCCCGGGAGACAAAGTTTTGTGTTCGTGTGAGAGAAAGAGATTCCACATGGAGAATCATAGCTAGAGACACATAGCAGGGAGCGAGATATACTTAGAGAGAGATAGAGTGATGAAGGTCGATGGAGAGAGTACCGTCAGTGTGTTACAAAGATAAAAGATCATTGTTGACATACAGGTAGCACGAGAGATGCCTGAGAGACAATGAACGTGTATAGGTCCAGAGAGATAGTCCTATATAAGCATGAGTGATAGCTATATGAGACGAATATCTGGATTAAAGGGGATTCAAATATTTAAACTGGAGATCACGACATCGATAATATCATAACGCAAATTGGTGTATCAAACATGCATATTCATTTGAATTTGGGCACACATGTAATGTTATATAGTTTATCAATATTGGTGATCCATAGATTCTTCAATTACAAACAATGCATGGTTTATATGCAATTAGTGTCTAAACGGGATTACACTATATGTTGTGTGTGTGAAACACGTTATACATGTTTGAGAAGTTAAAAAAAATCCGCATGAAACACACATTAATTGGAGACAGTTAGCGAGGAATGCATACATTGGATTTCAACATAAATTGGTTTCAAATATTTGAAAATACAAATTGATGGATACAACCTTATGAATCTGAGATCATGCCATTTGTAAACCATATTTATGTATAAATGGTGTTGTGCTTTTGAAAGTATATATGTAAAAAATGATGTATATAGAATGTAATTCCAATTGAAAATGGATCCCGCCCGAAAAAAAATAGTAGAATACAAACGGGATTCGAATTGAGTTGGCACGGTAAACGTGCACTATGCAAAATTTGAATGAAGTGGGGAAAGTCGTAGTAACCGCCTGAAACCAAGATCTACGAGATGGAAATCAATGCTGCCTATCCCTGCCGCACAAAGCCTATCTGCTGGATTTCTATAGGTTTCGATAGGGGTAGGTTTGTAATTTCACCCAAACGTGACGTAACTACCTCTCACCTGGATTCATACACGGTGGGCGCCATAACACAGTGTGCCCTCGGCCGAAATCGACTCCCTCCCCGATTCATATTCATACACGGTGGGCGCCAAAAACAAACTCTCGTCGGCAAATATTCGGTGTATGCGAGATTACCGTCCTATCCCCAACCGACTAATGTTGTTGTGATGTAGTAGAAATTTGAAACGGGGGCTAACTTTGTAAATTTCCTCGCATTTGAGACAAGCGCGCCCTGACTACATGGTTCCCCCCCTTCCTCTCTACCTCCCTTTTCCCCATTCGTACTCCGTGGGCGCCAAAACACCCTATCCACCCCACCCTCCTCCGCCCGCCGTCGTCCGCCACCCCATCCACCGCCATCCTCCTCCACCATGCCGGAGCTGATACCCCGATGCCGCCGTCCATTACAAGAGATCGACCTCTCTCATCCACGCCTTCGGACCGGGGTCCTTGCATATCGTCCTCTCGCTTCATCCCCGCTGTCGTCCACCTTGCCGGCGCCGCTCCTATGACTGTCTCATCCACCGCGCCCTGCCGCCACCGTCTACCCTCCTAGATCTGCTTCCACGCTGTCGACAGCCATCGCTACCGCAACACCGTCAAATTCTCACCAGATGCGTACACGGCGCCGCACCAGAGGCGGTACTCTTTCGTATCTGCTCAACTTATTTATCGCAGCAAGAAAATAGATCGCCACTGCTTTACTCTGATTTCTTGTCTTCGTTGCGAAGTTGCCTTTGTCCGGTTTGCACCTTTAGATCCGCCATGGCACGCTCAACACTATACTCCCAGTGCTTATGGTTTTCCCCTTTTATATTCCACACTAGTTAAATCACAGTAGACTACATTTCAAAATTGGGTCAGTCGATTTTCCAGAGCTCGCTGGAGTTCGCCGGTGCGATCCAAGGGGCTCGGGTGGTTGTGGGGCCTCGCTGAATGCAGAAAACTCGACGCGGGTGGGGGTGGGGGTGGCGGAGGAACACAGGCGGTGGGGGCCGGTGGTCCGGCCGGCGGCCCGTGCGGTGTTCTGTATGGGAAGAATCACAGACGAGGAAGAAGAAGGGTTAGGAGACGTAGGATCTTCATCCAACCGCCTGAAATGGTCGAGAGACAGCTGGGAGTTGCATTCTTAATGCGCTCTGGTTCATCTTGTGTGGGCACTATGCAACCAACATTTTATTATCCAAAATCTACTTGCTCTTCTTTACCATGTTCAATAGTGCTGGCCTGTACGCGATCGATAGACTTTCAATTACTAGCGGCAATACAACACCGTATTTTCAAGCCAGTTCCACTTTCCCGATTTATATATCGTGGTTATGGTGTACCCCTGTTATGTACACTATGATCTGCCTAGTTGTTGTGTGCTCTTGTTATCATGGTTTGGCAATAAACTATCTATACAGTATATTATGAACCTATCATCTACCAGCTATCCTTACTTCTGGAGCCTATTTTTTTGTGTACTTGTGCCAGATTATATAAATTCACGCACGATATTACAGCACACATGAGCTCTCTCATCAGAATCCAGTGATAGCACATAAGTGTTTACAAGGGCGCCCCTATATTAGAATATCATCTGCATTACAAAGATAATCTCACAACTATTTATGTTTTCATGGTTCTCAGATATTATACGCAATTACAGTGAATATCAGAATCCGCGCATCAGAAGAATATTGTGGAACACTGCAATGACCTACAAAATTGGCACCAAGGCATTGAGTGCAATTTTGGAAGCAATGAAACTCGTACGCTCCCCACCTGTTGATTCTTGTTCAGAATATCATTCTAATGACTATTCTAACCTCGAGGAGTCAAAGGCAGATGGCCTGTCCTGTTCACCCATCAAGGTGCCTGTTCTAATTTGGCAAGGTTTTATTGATTGCGCGTGTCTTGCATATGTTGTCTTGCATTTCTTCTACTTTGTTGCACCATCATCTGCTTAGTTTACTCATCATATAACTCGAGATGCTATGCCCATCCATTATCAATACATATTCCATCTATCGTCATACCATGTTTTTCCACTCAAATGCTGTTCTTGTTCATTAGACATCAAAAAGGAAGAGGGTGATTTCCGAACCTGGAGGAGCACCAGCAAAGTCCTTGAAAAATGTGGTGGTGCCAGAGAAATCAGACAGCGCCCCACTTATATTGGTTGTACAACCAGTGACACAAAACATAGGACCGACTCCAGCAGACTATACCCATACTTCACTGGCCACACCACTAGCCCCACCACACAGGACCTGCACTCCAGAAAAAGGTATACCGATTTCATTTGCCATAGCACCAGCCGTACCACAGAAAAATCCCACTCCAGCAAAAAGTATAGCAAGTCCACCGGCCGAAGACCTATCCCAACTGCAGAGACGGCCAATTCCTGCAGATTGGAACCCCATTCCATTTATTCCCAGTTTAAAAGACAATGCTTTCAATGTTGTTAGGGACTACGTGCATATATTCTCATCATGGGAAGATTATAGTGAAGACAAACACCATTTTCACATCTTCCTGTCCAACTTACGTGTAAGTGCTATTATTCATGGTTATTATTTTCCTCTTTTCTGCTGATCGAACACATCAAGATTTACATTACATTGTTTTAACTAGGTGAGGGTCAATCTGGATAGTCATGACGAGCAAAGCTTGCTTGTGCTTTTCAAGGAAGCATTGCAGCAGTATCGGTGTTACCTGACGAAATCACACTTTGATGGCAAGTCTATAAATGAATTTCCGGTGAAGTCTCCTGTGCTAAATTTAGAAGACATTGAATGGAAAAATCTTGTTATGCACTGGTCTCATTCCCAGGATGAGGTACTGTCTATGAAATCACATGAAAATTTGACTTCTACTTTTCCGCATGTGCCTTACGGATCTTTTTTGCAGGAAATCAGCTTGAAGAAGAATTCCGGTTTGAAAAGAACGACAGGATATCACAAATATGATGCCCGCTGCTTTGCTCTTGTTAGTACCTGTTGTCCTGTATCACTGTACTTGCATACATACCTGGTTCATTATGTGACAGCAGTATGCATGATAGCTTGCTTATCAATTGTTCGCTCCAAATTATCTGATCTGTATGAATGGTTACATTAGTGTAGAATATATCCAATGCCAATGAATTTTTTTAGCTCTGCATTGTTCTTGTAAGTACATGCTATCCTTTATCAGTGTACTTATATTGACAGGTAGTTGTTCATGTACCATCACTCTGCAGCTTATTTTCCTTTGCCCTCCATTTTCTACACATCAGATCTATATTTACTCTTACCATAAGGTTGGTACTGAAGAAGTTTAGTTGTGCATTGCTCTTGGTTGTGCCTTTTGCCTGTATCGCTGCACATACATTTATAGCTACTTGGTTATGTAGCATCACTCTTCATCTTATCTTAAATATTCTCCATTTTTTCGTATATTATCACATCTATATTTACTCTTAACAAAATGTAGAATAAAGGCAATGCTTAAGAAGAACATTTTGTGCTAAACTTCTTGAATTGCCCCCCCCCATCAGCATGGACAAGGGCTTTATAGAGCCTGTCTTCACCAGTAATGTAAGTTTGTCCTTCTCAAGCCTTCAAACTTTGTTGTGTATATTTGGTTAGGCATGACTGCAACAGCTGTTTATTTTTGGTGTTTGCATCAAATTGCATGTTTAAAGTTTATTATGTAGTTCATAAACAAAAGTTTGTCCTTCTCAATTTAAGGTTTCAGTTGTACAACCAAGTTCCTTCTTCATACCATGTAAATTAAACTATACAGAGCAAGTGATCTTCTTTTGCACTGCATGTATGCTTCTGTTCTTCATCTGTAATCCAGTGGTGTGGTGAACCTACCCACTACAGCACAATGTCATATTCTGCAATGTCTTAACTATGAACAATGTCATATCATTCTACTAATATTTAAACCGCCTCTTTATTTGCCAATCTGAAATGGGATAAATTGACAGCACACTAACCATTGATACTTATGAGTTCTTGATCTGTAATCCAGTGGTGTCGTGAAGCTGCCAACTCCTTCACAATGTCAATTCCTGCCATGTCTTGACCTGAACAATACCATAATGTGTTAATGCAATTTTAAACTGTGTCACTTTATTCGTCAGTAAGAAATGTGATGAATTGTCAGCACTGATACTTTTATGTGCAAAACCTGTCATCTGTCTGCTTGTTTATCTTTCAGAGTGAGGAAGATATAAGTGTTGAACAAGCGTAGTCTCATCATCTTGCTCAGCTGCTTGCGCTGCAGCTCCCCAGCAGGGCTAACCTTTCTTGAACTCTATTGAAGTGTTGTCGGTTTTGTATATTATTTTGTCGGCGTGTTTATTTGCACTGGTGGCGATCTTTGATGCCCAGTGTATGTAATCTGCTGTCTACTTGTGCTTTATTATCATAGTGGCGAACTTTGATGCCCAGTGGATGTAATATGACGTAATTTCTTTATTGTATAGTCTAGGTTTTTTCTTATTCACGATGCTACAGTTATTTTACTGTATATATATCTTGTCTTCGCAGTAAACTGGCCAAACCGTAAAATTACGGTACATAATCGGACCGTCATGCAATCACGATGTATTATCCGCATCATGGGCCCCGTCAAACTGGCCCACTAGTAGATTCGGGCCTTTAATAGGCCGAGTAACCCCCGGCCCTCTTTTCGCAAGAAAACTCAATGGGCTTTTAGGAGGCTGAGAAGTAGGCTGGGCCTGAAACGTGCCGAATAGCTCACGGGCCGGCGGCAGCCCGAAATGGACCCCGGCCCATGATTGTGCGAATCAGTTCATGGGCTTTTAACAGGCCTAAGTTGTCTCGATCCTTGTTTGGCCCAATCACATATCGGTTGCGAGCAGGCCGGATGCAAACCGGGCTGTAGTTAGGCCCAACTATATGACGGGCTTTTAACAGGCCGAAATTAATATAGGGCCGAAATGTTAAATGGGCCCTTAACAAGCCGAAACTAATATCAGGCCGAATTACTAAATGGGCCTTTAGCAAGTGGGCCCAAAAGCATAGCGTCCAGTCAACGGCCGAATCTGATATGGGCCATAATTGAGCCCAAAGCCTCTTAAAGGGTCGGACATGATCTGGGCCATGATTTGGCCCAGAAAGTGGGAGGCTTTTAACGGGCCGGATCTTATATGGGCCACTACTAGGTCCGAAACGTGGCAGGCCATTAATGGACCGGATCAATTATGGGCCGGCATTTGGCCCAAAACATGGCAGCCAATTAATGGGCCGGCCTACTAGGGTCTTCAAAATCTTGTGGGTCTACAGCTGGGCCGGCCCATTAATGTCAGCGAAATCTCGTGGGCCTTTAGCTGGGCCGGCCCATTATGATCCGCAAGAATTTTGTGGGCCTTTACCTGGGCCGGCCCATTATGGCACACAAAAATCTTGTGGGCCTTTACATGGGCCGGCCTATTATGGCCCGCGAAATCTTGTGGGCCTTTAGCTGGGCCAGCCCATTATAGTCCGCAAAATCTCGTGGGCCTTTAACTGGGCCGGCCCATTATGGGCCGCCAAATCTTGTGGGCCTTTAGTTGGGCCGGCCCATTTAAACTTGATTGGCCGTGCCATGTGTCGACGTATCATAGGCGCCTTCTATCCAATGAGTGGATGACATCTGTCCCAACGATGAGCCGACACGTGTTTCCTCCAGCCAATGATGATTTTACACGTGGAAAATCCCCATTGGTCGGGGTTGTTAACGGGTTATCGGATCCAAAACCCGACCCGATAGCTCAACGGCGTTCCGTTATGGTGGATGCCACGAGTCGGTCACCCTTGACGAAAGCACTTCTGTGACGCGCGATTTATCGTCATGGAAGTGGACACTTCCATGATGATAATTTTGGTAATGTCATCAAACAATTCTACGACAGCACAGGTATGACTATCTTGATTTTGTCATAAATTTGTCATGGATGTACATGCATGACAAAAAACGCGACCTACTATGACAAACACGTATCATCACGGAAGTGTATTTTTTTGGTAGTGAACATGACCAGAGGAGTAAACAGTGGAGGGGGGCACAGCACACGGCTAAGAAACAATTGTTCTGCTTTGGGGTGCCCCTGCCCCCGTATATAAAGGAGGAGAGGGGAGGAGGCCGGCCCCAGGGGGCGCGCCAAGTGGGGGAGTCCTACTAGGACTCCCAGTCCTAGCCGCCCCCCTTCCTTTCCAACGGAGGGGGAAAGAGGGAAGTGGAGGGAGAGAGAGAGGGAGAAGGAAAGGGGGGATGCACCTGAGGGAGTCCTGGATTATGGGGTCCTCGGGGAGCCGGCCTATGTGACATGGGCCGGACGAATGGGTCGTGAAGACACAAGAACAGAAGGCCTCCTCCCGTGTCCGGATGGGACTCTCCTTTGCGTAGATGGCAAGCTTGGCATCCACGTGTATAGTTTCCTTCCTTTGTAAACCGACTTTGTACACCCCTAGTCCCCTCCGGTGCCTATATAAACCGGAGGGTTTAGTCCATAGAGGCAATCATAATCATACATGCTAGACATCTAGGGTTTAGCCATTACGATCTCAAGGTAGATCAACTCTTGTAACCCCTATACTCATCAAAGTCAATCAAGCAGGAAGTAGGTATTACCTCCATTAAGAGGGCCCGAACCTGGGTAAACATCTTGTCCCCTGCCTCCTTGTTACCTTCGATCCTTAGGCGCATAGTTCGGAACCCCCTACCCGAGATCCGCCGGTTTTGACACCGACATTGGTGCTTTCATTGAGAGTTCCTCTGCGCCGTTGACAAAAGGATTGATGGCTCACCTTGTCATCAGAGACAACATCACTTCCGGAGAGGCCCTGGCTTTAGGGCAAACTCTCTGACTCGGCAGCTTCATTATGGGCGCTCGCCCGACCGTTAAGCCAGAAGCAGCCCAACTCATCGCCAAAAATCGCCTCCGCGTCGGCCCTGAATACTCTGAAAAGATGGATTCGGCAGATGTTTCGGCCTTAAACGAACTGCTAGATCGCATCGCCGCACTGGGGGTCGCAACTGACTACGATTGGATTGGGCTTAAACCCGATCAGAGAGAAATCAAATCTCCGCCGATCACCCATCACGTGGCAATCATGGAGGAACAAGCCGACGATGACTCTTCCCCCATGTTGAGGACAAAGTATGTTCGGGTTTCTGAACACGGAGAGCCGGACTCTCGTCTTCTGGAAGACACTTCTGGTCCTCCAAACATGGAATCGGGCGCTGAGCCTAAAAACACATCGGATGCTCCGGAGCCCAGGCCTTTAACCTCAGAAATTCTTTGGAATCCGGACTCCTCAGTGGGTCAGGGTTCGGATTCGATCCCACTCACCCACCACAAACAATATTCCCCAAGAAACTCCGGTCCTCTGGACATATGCGACTTAATGTATGTGCGGAGCGGCCCCAGGAAACAGTCCACCACTTTTGGGCTAGATTCCTGCTTGTTAAAAGCAAGATCAAGGATTGCTGCGATGACGACACGATCTCGGTATTTTGCAACAATTGCATGGATGAGGGAATCCTGAATGCCCTCAACCGTCGTCGCGTACTGCACTTTGCCGATTTTGCACACATAGTACAGAAGTACTGCGCAATGGAACGCGCCTGGAAAACCCAAATAGCCCGCTGGGAACCGCAGGCCTTTAGGCCATCCCCAGGACGAGCAAAGAGGACACACCCTCGCGGAGCACCTAATCATCATCCCGTGGACAAGAAAATTAAACCCATTATGGGGCATAAAACTGTCCTTGAGGAATGGCTCGACAAACCCTGCAAAATTCACATGACACCGGACAGTGAACCAACGCATAGCCTTCGAGCATGTTGGATACTCCGGCAGGTGGCCAAAAGTGGCGAGGGTCTCCTCACTAACAACACTCCAGAGAACTATTCTTCGGAGGACAATGATCCCGAAGTATTCACGGTCTTCGAGACCTTTCCTTTAAATAATCAGCGCAAGAGAGCACTCCGCGGCCTCGCCAAAGTCTGTCATGTGGCAGCAGTAAACCCTTGGAATGACACGGCGATCACTTTTAACGCTGATGACGAACCAAGAGCCCTCTTAGTCGGGGCACCTGCCGCTTTGGTCATAAACCCAATCGTAGACGGCTTTCACCTCACTAAAGTGCTCATGGACGATGGTAGCGGACTGAACCTCATTTACGAGGACACGCTCAATAAAATGCAAATGGACAGGATTTGCATTGAGCAAAGTAACACAACCTTTCACGGTATTATCCCCAGTCAAGAAATCAGATGCTCGGGAAAAATTCAAACTCGATGTGGTATTCGGCACACCGAAGAACTATAGGTCTGAAGAGTTACTCTTCCATGTGGCACAATTCAACAGCAGGTATGATGCTCTGCTGGGGCGAGACGCATTCACATGCTTCCGAGTCGTACCCCATTACGGGTATATGAAGCTCAAAATGCCCGGGCCCAATGGAATTATCACTATCGCCAGTGATCCGGACATCGCTCTCTGAGCCGAAAACAAAACTGCCTCTCTGGCCCTTGAGGCATTATCCGAGGCCCTCGCGGCCGAGGAATTGACCACTCTAAGTTCCACAGTAGACAGGGACGATGTAATCCTCGATAAGAGACCAAAGTCTACCTCCTTCAAGTCGGCAGACGAGATAGTCAAATTTCGAGTCCACCCGATAGACCCCAATAAAACAGCTTCCATTGGGGCACAGCTGGATCCGACGATGGACGCCGCATTACGCGCATTCTTGCATGAGAACTGGGACATTTTTGCCTGGCACCCTTCCGATATGCCAGGTATCCCATGAAAACTGGCCGAGCATAGTCTCAATATATTGAAAGGATACAAACCAGTCAAACAAACTCTTCGTTGATTCTCCGAACCCAAACGACTGGCTATGGGGAGGAGCTAGCCAAGCTACTCGAAGCCAGGTTCATCAAAGAGATCAAACATCCAGACCGGCTAGCAAACCTAGTCATGGTACCTAAGAAGGATAAATCATGGCGCATGTGTGTCGATTTCAAAGACCTTAACAAGGCTTTCCCTAAGGACCCCTTCCCACTACCTTGAATCGACCCAATTATTGACGCAACTGCAGGGCACGATCCCTTGTGCTTCCTCGATGCATATTACGGATATCATCAAATTAAGATGAAAGAATCCGATCAGTCCGCAACGGCATTCATCACTCCATACGGGCCCTTCTGCTTCAATACTATGCCTTTCAGGCTCAAGAACACCGACACAACTTACCAACGTATGATTCAAACATGCCTGGAAAAACAGATCAGCAAAACTATGGAAGCATACATAGATGATGTAGTCATCAAGACCAAACATGTCGATTCATTGGTGGATGACTTACACCTTACATTCGACAACCTCTGAACATATGACATACGGCTCAATCCGGAAAAATGTGTTTTCGTGTTCCAACTAGAAAACTGCTTGGGTTCATCGTCTCCAATAGAGGATTCGAAGAAAACCCCGCTAAAATACGAGCCTTGTCACAGTTGGCAACACCAACAGACCTCAAGCAGGTCCAAAAGTTAGCTGGGTGCATGTCAACTTTAAGCCGTTTTATTTCCAGATTAGGGGAAAAGGCGTTGCCATTATATCGTTTGCTACGCCGCACTGACAACTTTGTGTGGACGGACGCTGCCACAGCCGGACTGGAGGAAATAAAGGCTTTGTTAGCGAGCAACCCAATCCTGGCCGCACCAAACATCGGCGAACCGATGCTGCTCTACATATCTGCAACTCACCAAGTAGTGAGTGCGGTGCTCTTCGTCGAACGGAATGAGGAGGGACACAAATTCCCACTTCAAAAACTAGTATATTATGTATCAACGGTCCTTACACCATGTAAATCCCGATACCCACATTATCAAAAGATAGCATATGCGGTCTTCATGGCATCCCGCAAGATGCAGCACTACTTTCAAGAGTGATCCATCATGGTCGCTTCCGAAGTACCACTTAACGATATTATAAACAATCGGGACGCCACCGGCCGTATTGCCAAATGGGCCATTAAGCTCTTACCATTTGAAATAATTTACAAGCCATGCTGAGCTATTAAATCTCAGGTGTTGGCTGACTTCGTCGCCGAATGGACAGAGGCCGGTCCCTAAAGAATACGGTACATATTACAAATGGGTGATGCACTTTGGCGGCTCTAAGATGTTAGCCGGATTAGGAGCTGGTGTCGTCTTGACATCTCCCACAGGAGACACAATCCGTTGTGTGCTCCAAATACTGTACACATATTCTAATAATGCAGCCGAATATGAGGCCTTATTGCACGGTCTCCGGATGGCTGTCTCCATGGGCATACAATGCCTTGAAGTGCGCGAGGATTCAAACCTCGCAATATCTCAGATAAATGGAGACTTCGATGCAAAAGATTCAAAAATGGCGGCTTATCTTAATGTCGTACTCAAAATTTCAGCTCGGTTTGAAGGGCTCAAGTTTCATCATGTGGCTCGAGAGAGTAATCAAGCGGCGGACATACTTGCCCACATGGGCGCTAAACGTGACCCCATCCCACCTAACACCTTCGTGGAGAGGCTTTTTAAGACATCCGCAGTGTGGTAGGACGGCAGCGGCAACATTGTTCCAGAGCCGACCATACCCCTGGATTCTGAACACAACTCCGATATCGTCGGGGGTTCAGGCACCGAGATAACACCATCGGCCCATGAAATCATTGATGTAATCGCCCCATGGACCGAACCTTTCCTCGCCTACCTTACTAGGAACGAGCTCCCTGATGATCAGACGGAGGCCCGTCGCATTGTCCGACGCTCGAAGGCTTACAAAGTCCATGAGGGGGAATTGTGCAAGAAAAGTACAACCGGAGTCTTACAGCGGTGTATCTCCGAAGAAGAAGGACGGCAACTCTTGGTCGAAATACACGCCGTTCTTGGTGACCATCACACCGCCGCTCGGGCCCTTGTAAGTAAGGCCTTCCGTACGGGTTTCTTTTGGCCCACGGCCCAAGCAGACGCACAAGACCTCGTATAGCAATGTGTTGGATGCCAGCTTTTTGCAAATCAAAGCCATATGCCGCCACTGCTTTGCGAACAATCCCCATTATGTGGCCTTCTGCGGTCTGGGGGCTTGACATGGTCGGACCCCTTAAAGGGGGAAGCCATAAGAAGAAATATTTATTGGTTATGGTCAACAAATTCACTAAGTGGATAGAAGCCAAACCAGTCAAAACGGCCGAGGGCGGACCAGTTATAGACTTCATATCTGGTGTGGTGCACCATTATGGTGTCTCGCATAGTATCATTACTAACAACGGTTCTAACTTTACGGCTGATGAGGTAAAAACTTGATGCGCTAATTTGGGCATTAAGCTCGATTACGCCTCTGTATATCAGCCTCAGACAACGGTCACGTCGAGCGGGCTAACGACTTGATAATGAGCGGCATTAAACCCAGACTAGTACGATCCTTGCACGAATCAAACAAGCACTAGGTTGAAGAACTCAATTCCGTACTCCGGGGGCTGCGTACCACGCCCAATCGCACGACCGGATACACACCTTTTTTCATGGTGTACGGCGCCGAGGTAGTACTGCCTTGTGACATTATTCATGACTCACCTCGAGTGCGCATGTATGAAGAGAGAGAGGTCGAGCTCGATCGGCAGGACTATCTGGATGGCCTGGAGGAGGAGCGCGACATCACGAAGGCCCATTCCGCATTTTACCAACAGCAAGCCCAGCGGTATCAAAGCAGGGAAGTACGGGCAAAGACTTATAATGTCGGTGAACTTGCCCTGCGCCTACCAGAGAAGAAAAAGGACAAGCTCAAGCCCAAATGGGAGGGTCCCTTCATCATAGATGAAGTTCTCACTGTAGGAGCCTATCGCCTTCGCAATGCTTCGGATAATCATTTGGAGCCAAATCCATGGAACGCTACTCAGCTCTGCAGATTCTACGCCTAAATCCACACTTGTAACTTTTTTCGTCTTTTCTCCTTCTCACCCCTCTTTTCTGTTTTTCGGTTTTTACAACTTCTACCAGTGTTCGGATCAACCGCACGCTCGAGGGATATACATCATTAAATGTACATACCCCTTATCACCTGGGGGCTTCTTTTTACAGAAGGTTATTCTGATTATTATTTTAGAGCGTCAAGCTAACCGTATATATGTGTTGTGTAATCGTATGTGTCATGTCTTCGCCATTATATGCACCTTTATGACTTAAGTTTTTGCCAAGCTGGGTTGCCTGGCTCCTGTGCTTATGCCCTACGTTCCCGCTTGTTTGGCTAGGGCATAAAGGGAGCACCTCTGCGATTATTACAACCGGGTTATCCGGACATGTACCTCAAACGGGTGAAGCCAAAAGCTAGCGTTCCTACGGGAATAATCATTCGGTGAACAAGAGACGAACTGCCCATGTTGCAATATACACCCCCAAATTATAAAGTGTACTGTGCTTTCTCGCATCACAGTTTATGTATGTGCAAAAACGCATGCTGGCCCAGGAAAGGAACCCTTAACGAAACTATTCTCTCTGGAATATGTTTCTTATGATCAAATGTAATGTAACATAACTCCCCGAATACAACTTGTCTGTTAAAGCAACTATGACCGGACCGCCTAGTTTCCGAACATGCCTGGGTGTTTACCAATGGTTTAAATATTCGGAAACACTCTAAACCTCGGGTTCTGGAGGTCAAAGTGGAAAGTCTGCCATGACAATCGTTTTACAATTCGACTGGAGAAAAGTTTGTTGATGAAGTACATTACTACTTGGACTCAAAAACTTCCTCTTCCTCTAGACCCTCTAGTAGGTCGTCTAGTTTACAATCCTATTGAGAAAATTTAGCTGTTGTTTTCACTTGGTCATACACTAAGCTAATAAGAATTTCTTGTATACCGTGTTTTCACCATATGATTCTGATCAAGCTTGGTATACCGTGTTTTCACCATGGCCTAGGCTTCTCGAGCGCCTTCCCGACATGCTTATATCTTCCATAGATCCAAACGGCGACGAGCTCCCTTGAATAAATTCGTAAGCTCATCCATACTTCCTGGAGGGGAATTGGATGGCCATAAAGCCTTGGCCATGTTCCTCATTGCTTTCCGAGCTCGCTCATGCACTTTGGACAGCTCTTGCAGCAAGTCGCCTTTTAATCCGGACACTTCTCCTTCGGGACATCCGGTTAGCACACCTACAGAAGCAAAATTGTAAAATTTTCCAACAGGAGACCATTTGACAGATAGGTTAAAAAGCATACTGAATATGCCGCCTTTCAACTTCTTGTTCTCCTTCAAAGCATCCGATAATTGGGCTCTTAAATCCTCCAGTTCCTCGACCTGCTTGATATTTGCGTCCTATAGTTTGTTCTTCTCCGTAATGGTCCATGTCAATACACGTTGACCTGCGGCTTCTTGCCCTTCGGCATGTTGCTTATCTGCTTGAGCAGCTCTTAGCCTCTCCTCCAGTTAATCTGTCAAGCCTACCAACGAGACAAAAGCATAATTAAGAAACCTCATTGTATTCACGGAGCGTTATCTCCGAGCTGCTGTTGCACTTATCATTAGGCACCTTCTTGGATTTCTTCAAATCTTCTAGTTCGGCGGTGGCAGCAGACAGCTTTGTTCGGCATTCTTCAAGCTCCTTCGATAACTTGTTACTCCTCTCCATGAGTACCTAGCAAAGTAAAGACTCTTAAATCAGTTGGGCCAACTGCTTCAAGACTCGGGGGCTACTAGCATATGATTATTGAATCTGCGCAAAAATTCTTACCCGCATATCCTTTGAAAGCTGGTGAGTGGCTCCAGCAACTCCATCACGAGCAGCTCGGATATAAGCATCCGCTGAGCTGAGAGCATTAAAAGCCTCTTCGGTAAAATGTGGGTCACGCATAGCCTCTCTCCGCCGTCGGTGACCCATCGCACTCTCCACTTCAGAATTTGTGACAGATACGTTATCCGAATCCTCCGGGAGATGAGAATCCAGCACTGCTCTCGCATCCCCTCCAGTCCTTGTGGCAGGGTTTGGGGCTAGATCAGTCTGTGCATGGCCAGCTAGGTCTCCGGATTTAGTCTGGCGTACACTCCTCCTGCAATATGGTGCCGCAGGAAACGTCACTATCCGATCCATCCGCTGAGTACATACTAAAGGATTATACCTCTTCGACGCAGAGGTGGGCCCGACTGTATCATTGTTCACCTTTCTTTTCAGAGAGGCGCCTTGTGCAAGCGTCGTCTTCTTAGAGGACGCCTTTGTTGTAGCACGCTGGTGGGGGCGTCACCCCTTGAGAGCATGATATAGTGCGGTGGGTGAGTCACGATGGGAAAACTCTTTTTGAAGAGATGTATCCTGGGTACTTACATGGGAGGAAAGAAAAAGGTCGGAGTAGTTGGCTATAATGGCCACCTCTGTGTCGTCATAGCTCGTCTGATAAAAGACTCCATCCTCAAAATCCACGAATATGTCCGGGTCTTCTTCGTATACAGGATCAAGGTCATGATTATGGTCCTCCGGCTATGGGCGGGGCTGTAGATCCCCTCGACGACCTTTCTCCATTCCTGTTAAAGGCAGACGGATTAAATTCAGCTATAGTTAAGGGAAAAAGATCAATCAAAGCCTATAATCGAAGACTCACCCAGTCAATGGGGGTATACATGGAGAAACCTTCTCGACACATCAGGTGAGCGAAGTCTTCCTTTTCCCCTTTGAAAAGGTCAACCAATGTGGCGGCCAGTGCGGCAAAATTAGCCGGACCCTTGCGCCCGCAACGTGAGGCGTCGTCCTCACCATTGTAATGCCACATGGGAAACCCCCTGGATTGAAGCGGCTGAATGCATCGCGTTATTGAATTCGCCATTACTTTGACTATGGATAGTCCGGAATGGGCAAGCATTCGGACCTTGTCCGCTAGCCGCTTAACCTCCGCACTATCTTCTTCTTCATAGCTTCGGGGGCGCCAGCTGGCATGCTTATTTAGAGGAGCAGAGGAGAATTCAGGAAGACCTCGCCGGATAGGGTCCGGAAGGACAATGTCTTCAATGTAGAACCGCTCCGAGGGCCACCCTTTGGATACCTTCTTCGTAGTACCGGGCAGGTATCATGTTCCGCCTATACGCCATACTTCGGCGCCGCCCACCTCGAAAATAGATCCCTTCTTGGAGCGGTGGACGAGGCAGAAATATTTCCTCCATAAATCGAAATGGGCCTCGCAGCCTAGGAACAGCTCGCAAAGAGCAACAAAGCCCGCGATGTGTAGAATGGAGCCCGACGTGAGGTTGTGCAGTTGGAGACCGTAGTAATCCAGAAGACCTCTAAGGAAAGGGTGGATTGGAAATCCCACGCCCCTCAGCAAGAAGGAAACAAAGCACACCCGCTCCCCTTGATTGGGATTGGGGAATTTCCCTGCCAGGGCTTCGCCATTGTAGGTGGTTAATCCCGCCTGAACGGGGACCAGACCCAATGGAGGGAGGTATCCCTGCACCTGCAGCTTGGCCAATTGAGCATGAGACACCGAGCAGCTCTCCCAGTCACCTTCTTGAGGGCCTTGGGGACGCGAGGAAGAGCAAGGAGCATTGGCCATCTTTGGCTGGTTTCTTGTGGCAGGCCCTAAGGATTTCCGTCTGGTGAGGAATGGAATCTGAGATTCGATCTCTGTTTTATAAGTTCCTTATCTACATGGTCAAGAGGTTATTTGTAAAAATACTTAGAACCTTCGTATTCATCTGCCACGTAGGAGCCGAGGCGACGACGGCGCAGAAGCTGGAGAGTACGATATTTAATGTAAAAGCCTAACTATATGAAACACAATGGGGAACTTACCTTGCAAAAGCCGAAGTCATGAAGCCGGATACAACGTCGTGATTGAAGGCAAGTTTGGGGGCTACTGAGGGAGTCCTGGATTATGGGGTCCTCGGGGAGCCGGCCTATGTGACATGGGTCGGACTAATGGGCCGTAGTTATTAGCTAGATGGCTTCATCTCTCTCTCTCTTGATTATCAATACAATGGTCTCTTGGATTTCCATATGATGTAAGTCTTTCTTCGATGTGTTTGTTGGGATCCGATGAACTTTGAGTTTATGATCAGATCTATGTTTTTATCCATGAAAGTTATTTGAGTCTTCTTTGGTCTCTTATATGCATGATTGCTTATAGCCTCGTATTTCTTCTCCCATATTTGGGTTTTGTTTTGCCAACTTGATCTATTTATCTTTCAATAGGAAGAGGTGCTTTGTAGTGGGTTCGATCTTATGGTGCTTGATCCCAGTGACAGAAGAGGAACCGACACGTATGTATTGTTGCTACTAAGGATGACAAGATGAGATCTATATCTCTGCAATAGATAAACGGATCTCGTCTACATCATGTCATCGTTCTTATTGCATTACTCCGTTTTCTCATGAACTTAATACACTAGATGCATGCTGGATAGTGGTCAATGTGTGGAGTAATAGTAGTAGATGCAAGCAGGAGTCGGTCTACTAATCTTGGACGTGATGCCTATATAATGATCATTGCCTGGATATCATCATGATTATTTGAAGTTCTACCAATTGCCCAACAGTAATTGTTTTCCCACCGTTTGCTATTTTTCTCGAGAGAAGCCACTAGTGAAACCTATGGCCCCTGGGGTCTCTTTTCATCATATTTGCCTTTGCGATCTATTTTCCTTTGCATTTATTTTCAGATATATTAAACCAAAAATACAAAATTACCTTGCTGCAATTTATTTGTTCCGCGATCTATTTATCCTATCTATCACTTTTACCTCACGTTATTTGCCTATCTTGAGGCGCCGTACCTGGAAGGGATTGACAACCCCTTTAACACGTTGGGTTGCGAGTATTTGTTATTTGTGTGCAGGTGTTGTTTACATAGTGTGAGGAGGTTCTCCTACTGGTTCGATAACCTTAGTCTTATCACTGAGGGAAATACCTACCGTCGCTATACTGCATCATTCCTTCCTCTTTGGGGAAATACCGACGTAGTTCCAGCAGACATCACCGTACTTACCTACGGCACAAAAACCACAACGGTGATTTATCATGTTTGCTGTTCTAACCTTCACAAGGACCGGCCGCAATCAAATTCGATTCAACTAAAGTTGGAGAAACAGACACCCACCAGCTACCTTTATGCAAAACTAGTTGCATGTCTGTCGGTGGACCCGGTCTCATGAACGCGGTCATGTAAGGTTGGTCCGGGCCGCTTCATCCAATAATACCGCCGAATCAAAATAAGACATTGGTGGTAAGCAGTATGACAATCACCGCCCACAACTCTTTGTGTTCTACTCGTGCATATCATCTATGCATAGACCTGGCTCGGATGCTGCTGTTGGGAAATGTAGCATGCAATTTCAAAAAAATCCTACACTCACGCAAGATCTATCTAGGAGATGCATAGCAACGAGAGGGGGAGAGTGTGTCCACGTACCCTCGTAGACCGAAAGCGGAAGCATTAACTTAACGCGGTTGATGTAGTCAAACGTCTTCTCGAATTAACCGATCAAGTACTGAACGTACGACATCTCCGAGTTCTGCACACATTCAGCTTGATGATGTCCCACGAACTCTTGATCTAGTTGCGGTACGAAGGAGTAGATGAGTTCCGTCAGCACGACATCGTGGTGACGGTGATGATGATGTGATCCGCACAGGGCTTCGCCTAAGAACTACGAAAATATGACCGGAGGAGTAAACGGTGGAGGGGGCACAACACACGGCTAAGAAACAACTGTTGTGCTTTGGGGTGCCCCTGCCCCCGTATATAAAGGAGGAGAGGGGAGGAGGCCGGCCCTAGGGGGCGCCCAAGTGGGGGAGTCCTACTAGGACTCCTAGTCCTAGTCGCCCCCCTTCCTTTCCAATGGAGGGGGAAAGAGGGAAGTGGAGGGAGAGCGAGAGGGAGAAGGAAAGGGGGGCCGCACCTGAGGGAGTCCTGGATTATGGGGTCCTTGGGGAGCTGACCTATGTGACATGGGTCGGACTAATGGGTTGTGAAGACACAAGAACAGAAGGCCTCCTCCCGTGTCCGGAAGGGACTCTCCTTTGCGTAGATGGCAAGCTTGGCGTCCACGTGTATAGTTTCCTTCCTTTGTAAACCGACTTTGTACACCCCTAGTCCCCTCCGGTGCCTATATAAACCAGAGGGTTTAGTCCATAGAGGCAATCATAATCATACATGCTAGACATCTAGGGTTTAGCCATTACAATCTCGAGGTAGATCAACTCTTGTAACCCATATACTCATCAAAGTCAATCAAGCAGGAAGTAGGGTATTACCTCCATTAAGAGGGCCCGAACCTGGGTAAACATCTTGTCCCCTGCCTCCTTGTTACCTTTGATCCTTAGGCGCTTAGTTCGGAACCCCCTACCCGAGGTCCGCCGGTTTTGACACCGGCAACACCCACTCCCCTTTGTCCAATTCGGATTCTACATGGGGGGCGCCACCTCCTCGGCCTGCCTCTCCTCTCCACTATGGCCCATGAGGCCCATTACTTCCCCCCCCCCCCGGGGGGGGGGGGGGGGGGGGGTCCGGTAACCCCTCGGTACTCCGAAAAATACCCGAACCATTCCAGAACCATTCTGTTGTCCGAATATAACCTTCCAATATATCAATATTTACCTCTCGACCATTTCAAGACTCCTCGTCATGTCCATGATCTCATCTGGGACTCCGAACAACCTTTGGTCACCAAAACACATAACTCATATAATACATATCGTCATCGAACGTTAAGCGTGCGGACCCTACGGGTTGAGAACTATGTAGACATGACCGAGACACCTCTCTGGTCAATAACCAATAGCGGAACCTGGATGCTCATATTGGTTCCCACATATTCTACGAAGATCTTTATCGCTCGAACCGCAATGTCAACATATGTTATTCCCTTTGTCATCGGTACATTACTTGCCCGAGATTCGATCGTCGGTATCTTCATACCTAGTTCAATCTCGTTACCGCCAAGTCTCTTTACTTGTTCCGTAATGCATCATCCCGCAACTAACTCATTAGTCACATTGCTTCTTCATATGATGTGCATTACTGAGAGGGCCTAGAGATACCTCTCCGATACTCAGAGTGACAAATCCTAATCTTGATCTATGCCAACCCAACAAACACCTTCAGAGATACCTGTAGAGCATCTTTATAATCACCCAGTTATGTTGTGACGTTTGATAGCACATAAGGCATTCCTCCGATGTCCGGGAGTTGCATAATCTCATAATCGAAAGAATATGTATTTGGCATGAAGAAGCAGTAGCAATAAGACTGAACGGTCATTATGCTAAGCTAACGGATGGGTCTTGTCCATCACATCATTCCACTAATGGTGTGACCCCGTTCATCAAATGACAACACATGTCCATGGCTAGGAAACTTAACCATCTTTGATCAACGAGCTAGTCTAGTAGAGGCATACTAGGGACACGGTGTTTTGTCTATGTATTCACACATGTATCAAGTTTCAGGTTAATACAATTCTAGCATGAATAATAAACATTTATCATGATATAAGGAAATATAAAATAATAAGTTTATTATTGCCTCTAGGGCATATTTCCTTCAGATGGTGTGTTGATGATGAACTCCTTGCTCTTGTGCTTCAAATGATAGTCTCCCCAACACTCAACTCTCTCCCACAGATTTGGATATGGTGGAAAGATGATTTGAGTGGAAAGTAACTTGGGGAAGGCTAGAGATCAAGATTCTTGTGGTTGGATTGGAATGTCTTGGTCTCAACACATGAGTAGGTGGTTCTCCCTCAGAAAATGAGTAGTGGAATGGCTCTCTCACAAATGGAGAAGAGGGTGGAGGGGTATATATAGCCTCCACACAAAATATAACCGTTGCACACATTTTACCAAACTCGGTCAGACCGAATAGAGAAACTCGGCGGGACTGATCTAGTTCAAAATGTGAACGTTAGGATTTTCGGTGGGACTGACATGATCCACTCGGTGGGACCGATGTGCTAGGGTTAGGGCAAAATCTCATCTCGGTGAGACCGATCGCATGAACTTGGTGAGACTGATTTTAGCAATTAATCAAACAGAGAGTTGGTCAAGCAAACTCGATGGGAACGATCGCTCATTTCGGTGAGACCGAAACGTTACGAAAAGGAAACAGAGAGTTTGCATTACGAACTTGGTGGGACCGATCGCTCATTTCGGTAAGACCAAAACGTTACAAAGGGAAACGGAGAGTTTCCAATCCCTTCTCGGTGAGACCGAAATCCCTATTAGTGATACCAACTGATTAGGGTTTTTGGCTATGGCTATGTCAAGTGAACTCGGTGGCGCCGGATGAATCAAATCAGTGGGGTCCGAGTTTGACTTTAGGGTTAGGACATATGTGGAAATGAGAAAGTGGTTGAGGGTTTTGGAGCATATCACTAAGCATTTCTGAGCAAGTAGACCATTAAGCAACACCTCATCTCCTTTTAATAGTATTGGCTTTCCTATGGACTCAATGTGATCTTGGATCACTAAACCAAAAATTAAGAGTCTTGAACTTTTTCCAATATGTGTCCTTAGCATTTTAAGGGGTCCACATCTCTAGTCCATGCCATGCCAATCATTGAACTTTCTGAAACATGAAACTTGAATGGATATTAGTTCAATGAGCTATATGTTGTTATGAATTACCAAAACAACCCGGGGATTAGTTGCACTTTCACCCTAATACTTGCTTTCTAGAGGCAGAGCTTGGTAACCACCCATCACAGATATGGAGAGCTGTTACTGATGGAAGGGAGGTGATGAAACAAGGGATGATCAGACGCATTGGCAATGGTCAGCAAACAAACATTTGGACCATGAATTGGCTACCTCGGTCAGGTCCGTTGCGCCCTATAATAGCCCAACTGTTAATCCACCGACTATGGTCTCGGAGTTGATTGACAATACATCGGCGACGTGGAAGGAACATTTGATCAGAGCCACGTTCAGACCCTTTGATGCCGATGCAATCATGTTATTACCACTTTGCACCAGGGTGATCGAGGAATTCTGGGCATGGTCTACCGAGAGGAATGGTAAATTTAGTGTCATATCAGCGTGCAGACTGGTGATGAATACAAGGGAGCACCGGGTGAATTGGTTGGAGGAAATTTCGGGGGCTTCTTCTTTGGAAGCTACCAATAAGGCATGGACTGATATATGGCATATAAAAGTGCCATCGAAGCTCAGGGTCTTCCTATGGCATTTGGCACGGCAGTCGATTCCATCGATGGATCTCCTTCACCACAGAAATATGTCAACTACAAAAGTATGCACCTTATGTGGGAGGGATGATTTGTGGAGACACGCACTTCTAGACTGCACAATGTCAAGGTGCATATGGGCTCTTTCTGATGAGGGTCTAGTGGAGCAGATGAGCATGAACAATGATCCAAACGCAAGGAACTGGCTATTTGCATTGCATGATACGCTCTCACAGCAGGACTTTGTGCTTATGGTGGTCACTTTGTGGGCGGTCTGGAGAGTGAGGCGGAAGGCGATCTATGAGGACGTTTTCTAGAGTCCACAAGACACTAACCAATTCATTCAATTTTATCTCGCAGAAAAGTCCTCGAGGAACCTAGGAGGGAAGATCCTGGGCGATCCGCCCCTCGACCGCGCCAGTGGATCAAGCCTCCTGATATGGCTTTCAATATCAACGTTGATGCAGCGGTGGCACAAAACAGAGGACGAGGAGCAGCAGCAGCAATCCGCCGTAATCACAATGGCGTTTTTCAGGGAGCTTCAGCCATAGTTTTCAAGGGAGTTCATGATCCTCCCACTCTTGAAGCTTTATCAATTCGTGAAGCTCTCGCCCTTGCTGAGGATCTAAACTTGCAGAAACTACATGTGGCATCGGACTGTAAGGTAGTGGTGGATGACATCAAACAGAGGAACCCGACAAGTTATGGAGCAATTCTACATGAAATAATAGAGCATCGTTCTTCCTTTGAAGTTTGTAGTTTTGTTCATGAATTTAGGAGCTCGAATTTCAAGGCTCACAGTCTAGCGAGGCATGTTTTAAAGTTGAGGGTTGGCCGTCATGTTTGGTTAGGCAACCCTGATAATCTTTCTTTTGTGTATGTAAACATTGATCACAATTAATAAAAGGCCTCGTAGACTATCTAAAAAAAAAACAGGTCCAAATCAACTGGAGGACACGTCTAATTTTCGTAACGGCGCTCCGTGTTAATTGCATGGCACCGAAACGAACTGAAGCCACGGACTGTGCCGACATGGCCCCAACAACGACTGTTTGCCCTTTCAAAAAAAAACGACGGTTGTTACGAATCCGAGCCTGGGAAATTCTGGACGAGGCGAGGCTCGTCGAACTTCTCTGATACTTTGAAACGAGAGGCTCAAAGTATTCAGGTGCCTTCACATCGACAAGTCTGGATATATGTATTTCAGTGTGAAGCTCACGAACGTCGACATGACATGGCTCTCGACTTCTCCGCTCGTCGCCGGGCCCAAATTACAGCCTGTCCGTGCGGACATCTGCGAGGCCGTGGCCGAAGCTAGTACCCGGCGTCAACCTCTGTTCATCAATGCGGCGAGACGGGTGACATGTTGAGTGGACCCATCAAATCCACTGCAAAATTCCAATTGGCCTTAATTCGAGAATTCAGCTGATCGGTCTGTAACTCAATGGTCCAAGCGTCTCAAAAAAATTGATCCAAAAAGTGCTGCTGCATGTACAAATGAGCACCAGGAGCTATGAATGGCGCACAGGAACTCACCGGTCGGCGGACCGGGCCTTCGGTGTGAACGTGAATCTGTCGTTCTGTGCGCTCACATTCCTCGAGTGCTCCAAAAAAAATAAAATTAGACCGTGTCTTTATTTTAAAATTAGAAGAAAAATGGAAGCATGAGAAAAGTTTGAGAAGGACGCTTGCCTGCTTTCATGGTTCGGGTGCGTTGTGCCATTCGGTTGCTCCAGCACGGCGCTCCGTGCAAAGGGTGTTTGTTTGGTGGCCTTGTCTCCGCTCCATGGACGATGATGTCCTTCGGTTACGTCCATGACGCTCTTTGAAAACGAACTGGACGTGAAACTTAGGCGCGTGTTTGGTGTTGAGTGCACGTTCGGCGCAGACACGACACATCACGCCTCACCTTCCTTGGCCCCAAAATATCGTCCCGAAATGTGGCTGGGGATGCAACCTCGGACGCCGTTAGGTTCTCGAGCTAGAGACAGGTGTCGCCAACTCAAACGGTGTCCGCCGAGGAATATCAACGAACGGAACGCATTAGTCCATGGTAAACCTCTGCTAAACCTGCGATGAATAGGTGAGATTTAAGCAAACTCTGCGCCGAGTTAAATGACCAGACCCAGTGGCCAGTGAGGTCGTTGTCACAGTGCGCCTATGAGGCTATGACCTACGTACGTTCCTGTTTGTACTCGTGCCTCACGTTCGTCCTCTGAGCGTACGCAGCACGGCTTTTCCTGCAAGCCTCTCGATCGATCGTACGAGAGCACACCTAACAGTCGGTTATCACGAACGTACCACAGCAAGCAATTACACCGGTGCATGATGCGCGACGTGACGTTGGAGTCTCCCCGTTCGTACATGCACAGCACATGCACGAGAGCCCGCCCAAACCGCGAGCGAAAGAAAGATCTCCCCACATCACATTCGGAGTCCTGCTTCGCACGCCGCGAGTCCGCAACGTGACAACTGGGAGTGGGAGGGGAGCTCAGCTCAGTGCCACCGCACAATCTCCCCGCCTTCAGTTCCCGCGAGATTTCGCCGTCTCCGCGGGCCCCCCGCCCCGCCGTCCCCGTCCACCCAAAATCGAAGCCAAATCAAATTCCCGGTGGCGACGAGAGGCACTGCTCATCAGTGACCAGCCGTCGCCTCTCCAACCGCAGAGCCTCTCTCGTCCACACGAAGCTCCAGCGTGCGCGCCCGTGCACGTCGCAGAAATTTATACGCCGCTCGTTTCTCGCCGTCGCCTCTCCACTCCCGTCTCTCATCATTTCTCGACCAGCAGCTAATCGGCGCACGCACGTGAAGCCTGAGCCGAGCTGAGGTGTAGAGCGAGCGACCATAGCCAGCAAGCAAGCTCGGAGAAGAAGGCATGAGGATCCAGTGCGACGCGTGCGAGGGCGCGGCGGCGACGGTGGTGTGCTGCGCGGACGAGGCGGCGCTGTGCGCGCGCTGCGACGTGCAGATCCACGCCGCCAACAAGCTGGCCAGCAAGCACCAGCGCCTGCCGCTCGAGGACGCCGCCGCCGCCGGGCTCCCGCGTTGCGACGTCTGCCAGGACAAGCCGGCCTTCGTCTTCTGCGTGGACGACAGGGCGCTCTTCTGCCGCGACTGCGACGACTCCATCCACGTCCAGGGCACGCTCTCCGCCAACCACCAGCGCTACATCGCCACCGGCATCCGCGTCGGCTTCAGCTCCGTCTGCAGCGCCCACGCCGACAGCCATCCGCCGCCGCCGCCCTCCAAGCCCAAGGCGCCGCCGACCGCCGCCATCCCCAGGACGGCGCCGGTCTCGGCCGCGGCGCAGGAGGTGCCGTCGTCGCCGTTCATGCCGTCCGGCTGGGCCGTCGAGGACCTCCTGCAGTTCTCTGACTACGAGTCCAGCGACAAGGCAAGGGGCTAGGCAAATCACGTACCACTGTCTCCCTCCGTTCTCCATGGATACATCTCACCGTGTCTCCATGTGTTTGCTGTAGCAGAAGGGTTCTCCGTCTCCTCTCGGGTTCAAGGAGCTGGAGTGGTTCGCCGACATCGACCTGTTCCACGACGACCAGGCGCCGGCACCAAAGTGGGGCAGAACCGCGGCAGAGGTGCCCGAGCTCTTCGCCTCGCCGCAGCCGGCCAGCAACGCTGGCTTCTACAAGACAGCCGGTGCGCGCCAGAGCAAGAAGGCGAAGGTGGAGCTGCCCGAGGACGACGACGAGGACTACCTCATCGTTCCCGATCTTGGATGAGATATTCGAACTGAATATATATAGTTCGTAGTTTGTGTGATGTATGTTGTAAACCAATACGTGTGTATGCATGTATGCAAAGGGATTCTGCCATCCTTTTGTGCCGATCGCTTAGTTGCCGTGGAACATATGAAGCTGCAAGGCGATTCGGGAAAAATACTTTCAGAAACAAGATGGTTTATCAGTGTAATACTTTGAGAACATGTACTGTACTACTTTTGAGGCTTTTGTCTTCCAAATTTTTACTGTGATTTTACATTCAACCGCCTGTAAACAAGAGGCGATCATAATGCATAGGGAAGATCACCGTGCACAGCATGCTTGAACTACAGCCATACAGTACTGTAATCATGCACTTACAACAACCAGTGATAATGACTCTTCTACAAACAACGAATGAACAAAAAGGAAATCAACAAGTACATAAGATGGCCACAGCTTAACACCAACTGACGAACCACATGCCGCCAAGCAAACAAAATCATGTAAACACGCACCATAATCTGATTGCGATATTTCAGGTTACCAATTATGCAACATCACATGAGCTTGCTAGATTGCAGTAAGAAAATGAAGCCACGAAAATGGTGGATGCTCTTCAGTAAGATTTATGAATCAGCTCAGTGTCTGAGAGTCTGCGACCACTTACCAGTATTTCTCAATTCTTTTTGGAAGATCCCAGTAAACTGCACATAAATGTTTAGGTAGAAAAACTCAAGCAAATCGTATACAAATTAATTTGACCGTCACCTTTTCTTCAGCAATGAACTAGCTCTTAGGAATATTTTATCAATCTCATCAAGCTCGGAGATTTTCAGTTCTTTTGCGGGTGAATCTGCCTTATCAGAAAGTGAAGCAATCTTCCGCAGATGCTCCTCAAAATCGTCTGCTTCGTTATCATTTTTTTCTGGGAGAAACTTATCCAGCCTATCCAGATACAAAGGACGCTCCTTGCTATCTTCTGCTTGCTCCTCTGAATCTGTCTCAAACATGTCAGAGAGATCCTCGGATTCTGAATATGCAATAGACTCCGAAGTTGAATCATCATCAACCTCAGAATTTTCATCCTCCAACTTCTCAGACCTTTCTATATTTTCTGACAGGAGTTCGGATACAGTTCTCTTGTGAACTGAGCTAGAAGAAGCTTTATTCACGGACACACTGTTTGTAGAGTCTGAAATAAAAGCAATGTCTTTGGCCGCACTTTGTCCTATAACTTCAACTAACTTCATCCGGGCGTGCTGATCTTCAAGCTCCTGCTCAAGCCTGGGAATGTACCGCCTAAGAGCTCGGAGGCGATCTCTATATTTTGATTTGTCCAGTGCCTGATTAGAAATGCTAGATTTAGAGAAAGCAAGGCACTGACACTAAAAGGTATAACAGGACAGTGTTATTAGTCATCCTTTATTCATTCTCATCCTGCATGCCTGTTTATATTGGAGTATATTCTATTTGATCCTGACTTCCTGACTAGAATACAGAACACCATTCCTACCAACTGAAAATAATTGGCTGACTATGCCTTTTGTTGTTATGTTCTAAACCTAGGTGATGAATGATAAATTGGTATCTTATTAAGGCTTCTGCATAAATCAGGAGGATCTTACTGAGCTTCTCTTGCTTGGAAATCTTGAAGCTGGTCTGTTACTAGTTTTTGTGCGTGTTTTTATAACCTCGCTTCACAATTCATACATTGATATCTTGACCATGATAGCAGAGATAGAACATACCTTCTTTCTAGGAAGTGCAACCTTTGGTGACATTATCTCGGGTGGTGGCTGTGCATAGTTTTTCCCTCTGTACATAATAATTGTATTTCCTTCTTCAATGCTGAGCACAATACCACCACTTAGAATTGCTAACTCTGAGGCAATTTCCTTAACCTCCTCTGGTGTGAATGTCTTCACAATTACCTGTAGGGTTTGGTGCTTTTTCCAGTGCAAATGCATGTTCAAGATCACTCCCTGGTAAATTCCACGTCTTCCAACAGGCACATAATTTTTACTTTTTTGGCCCATCTTGAGGAAGTAGAAGTGTTCTTCAGGTGTAAGAACCTCAGGATCATGTGTGGGTTCTGAAGGATCATTTGGCTCAATTTTCTTCAAAGCTGCAAGAAGTCGTTCTTCCTTCCTTCGAGCCTTTAAGTGAAGAATATATAAGAAAAAACCAACCGTATAACAATATATTTACAAGTAAATTTTCACAACAGAGTGCATAGAGAAGAAACATGTAGATTCATCGTAATGTGAGAGCAACATCAAAAACATAGATTTAAAAATCTAATAAGATAGCCCACCTCAAGGGTGGAAATTCAGCTTGCAGTAATATACCTCACATGACAATACTGACCAGCAGTATTAGAAAATCATGTTATGTCAAGTGAAAGTCAAGCAAACTTCATTCTTTTATGCTTTTTTTTCTGACACAGATCATTCTTTTATGCTTGAAAAAAATCTTCATGAAGAGACAAGTCTATAACAACTTACTAGCTTCAATTTTTTCAAAATCTTCTCCTCAGCGGTCATTCTCTGAAATTCCCTTTCCTTTTTCCATCTCAACGATTTCAAAAACCTTGTTACGGCCCTCTTTCCTTTAAGTTTTTTCCTCTTCGCTTTTGGTTTGTCAGAATCATCAACGGATACCATGGCCCCAGTATTTTGTGGACCCGTTGCCATATCTTGGTTTTGACTATCAACAGGTAGACTGGTATGGACAGGACGGCATGTTTGAAGGTTATAACTTTGTGGCCAACTGAAGAACCTGTCGTCTTGGTCAAAAACCTTGTGAAAAGTATAACTACAACAGCATCAGAACTCTGAAATAACAGAACTGTTACATTATTGCACTCTCTCTGTTTTTATTTACTCCGCATATTAGGTTTGTCTAAAGTCAAACTTTATAAAGTTTCAACAAGTTTGTAGAATAATATATTAACATACACACCACCGAATCAATACCATTGGATTCATAATTGAACATATTGTCACATCATATAGATTTGTTATTGTAAATTCTCTAAAGTTTGAGTTCGCTCAAACCTAATATGCGGAGTAAATAAAAATGGAGGGAGTATTTGCCTAGCGAGAACCACACTCAAGAGCTCGACGTGTTCGTCAGCTTGCGTGCACACACAAATACACTAAACCAAAAAGGCAAAAGCATAGCATAGATGAAAGCAGTGAATTGCGCTGACACTTCACCTTTTTGGCATTTCATCGAACACTTCAAAGTCGCTATTGTTTCGGAGCAAACCTACTGCATCAATCAATATTTCAAAGCACAAGCCCGAGGCCCTGGTCACCAAAACCTCCCGAGAACCACTCACTAAGCCTCATTGACAACTTAGGATAAGAATCAGCGGGCAAGAAAGGGATCGACAGATTTTGTGTCTTACGGCGGAGGTGGTGCGCTGAGCTTCATTGTTCCGCGGGAAAGCGCCGTCGCATCTACGCTACCGGACGAGGGGCAATGGGGCGGAGATGGTGAAGGCCGGAAGCGCCACCTCCTTGTGGCCTGCCGGAGCGAGAGGAGTCGGCTGGCCATGCGCGCCCGTAGCACCGTACGGCGAGAGTTCGAGAGAGCCTGTGCGCGCGTGCTTGGGTGGATGGTTCGGGGCCTCTGGGGTAGCGCACGGGCCGACTCAGGTGGAGAGCCGGCGTGGCGCGCGCGGTAGCTGAGGCGCTGTTCCGGTACGCATGCGGGCGTGGTGAATGGCGACTCGGCGAGTGGGCACTGATCCTGCGGGGAAGAAGAACGGGGACGACGCCTCGCTAGCGTGGGCCGCCGAAAGCTCCGCTTTGCCGCATGGGCGAGATGAAGCGGAGAAACGAAGCGGACGGGCCACTGGACTAGGAGGTTTGTATGGGTCAGTTCACGCATGGTTGTACGTACCTCTCAAAAAAAAACGCATGGTTGTACGTGAGCTAAGCTTGGAGCACTTTTTTTTTACAGTGAAAAGCAATCTATATTAATTAAAGAGCAAATCCTAAACGGCGCCCGTTGCGCCCGTTTCTTTGCTGCACGCAAACGGGCGCATACCCGCCGCGCCAGGCTGGGCCGGCCCATTTCTTCTTTTTCTGTTAAAACTGCATCAATTAAAAAAGCATGAGAGCGGTGGTTCGAACTTGGGATGTTTCGTTTAGACATCAGCGCAGTTACCACTAGGAAAGAACAACTTGCTGTTCACAAACCTCTTTTCCCTATTTTATTGTTTCTTCAGGTCGCGAGATTTTTTCTCCTTTTCCTGCTCTTTTCTCATTTTTCTTCTCTTTATTCCTTTTTCTTTTTTTTCGTAAATGTGCATTTTTTTATTCAAATTTGATGAACCTTTATTAAATCGATGAACTTTTTTTAAAATTCGATCAAAAATTTTCAAATTCCATGATTTTTTTAAAACGTGAACAATTATTGAGAACCTGAACAAAAAATTATAAACGATGAGCGATTTTCAAATATACACTGAACATTTTTTTCAGTGTACGATGAACAATTTTTAACTACACAGCGAACATTTTTGTGATATACATTGAAATAATTTAAAACATATTTATACATTATTTTGATATAAGATGAACAACTTTTATACATTGAACATTTTTGTAATATAATATGAACAATTTTTAACTACACATTGAACAATTTTGTGATATGCGCTTAAAAACCATTTAAATACCCATTGAACATTTTTTATGTACACTGAACAATTTAAAATTGTGAACAAAATTTGAAAAAGTGAATAAATTTGAGAAACTATGAACACATTTTGAAATCACGAACAAAAAACAAAAAATACATTTTTTTAATTCCATGAACTTTTTCCAATTTCAATGAACTTTTTCTAGATTTCGATGAACCTTTTATAGATTTCGACGAACTTTTTTCAAATTCGATGAACATTTTCAAATTCGAATGAACTTTTTTTATATTGATGAACTATTTTTTAAAAATTGATGAACTTTTTTGAAATTTGTGAACTTTTTAGAAATCAATGATTTTTTAGTTCGTTAACCTTTTCAATTCGTGATTATTTTGAAATCTGTGAATTTTCATATTTCGTCCGGAAAAATTATGTTTCCCAAAATCTGTGCGCAATAAATAGCGCGACTTTAATTATATTTAATACATGAGCGTTGAAAATACACATGATTGATTGGTTGTTGTAGTGATTAGTCGACTTGAACATGTACTGGAGGTCGCGTGGTCGAATCCTCACGGGAGCAACACTTTTTAGTGGATTTTTTTGTGGTATAGATGGGATCTTTTTTACGGTATAGAAGGCGTGCCGTGGGCCGGCCCAGCAGGCGCGGTTGTGAGCGCCAGCTTCCTGAACCGGCGCTTAAGGCGCCGGTTAGGAGCTCCCTAATTAAAGATACTAGTAGAGTGCCCATGCGTTGCCACGAGCTCTTGAAAAAGTTTGCAAGAGTTACATGTTAAATTTCACATGCACAAACAATATAACACAAATACAATTACTGAATAATTGAAGTCCATTTTGCAATGAAAATTGATAACAAAAAGAAAGAGTAACGACATGTTCATGTAACAAACTAAGTGATGTCCATGCAAGTTTCAGACGCTTCTCAAGTCCTACTAACTGTTTTTTATATGAAAAATATTAGGAATTAATATAAACAAAACATATGTTAAGATGAGAAAAAACAATAGATATTTACCGTGTATATTTGATGAGAAAAAAACATGCAAACAAACCTTCTTCAACCAAGTATATTTATTTTTTCTCTCAGTTTTATTGTGATACCCTTAGTATATGAAAGGTAAGCACAAAAAATATTTATTTTTATGAACCATATTTAGTATATGTATACACTTTTATTGTTCCTGTCAGGTATGTATACTTTTAATATCTATGTTTTTTATCATAAATTCCTACATTGATCTTCTAAATTTAGTATATGTATACACTTTTATTGTTCCTGTCAGGTCACCAAAACATCAGAAAATGGACTATTAAACATGCCGACAGGTGAAAATGCAACAATACATTGATCTTCTAAATTCTGCAACAAACTCTGAAATTGATTATTTTTTTCATTCTGAGTCTGTAGAGAAAACAGGAAGCTCAGGCTACTCACCAAAACCTGACATTGAAGTCCATATCTGTGCCAATCTTATATACACCATCAGCATGAAGCACCTCCCCCCCCCCCTCCCTAACATGAATGATAACAAATATTTGCATACAAATAAGATGGATGTTTTAGTAGAACTGAAGTATACTCGGCACGAAAAAGAGAACTGAAGTATACTAATGCCCGTCAGGAAAAGCGGACTTCTATTTACTTGGCAGAAACTCCTAAATAGTTGTATCTTTACATAAGTAGGCAAAAGCACTAAATTGTACTACATAGGAGAGGAGAATGACACTTAAAAATTTGGATAGTCCCAAACCGCAGCTAATGAAAGCACAGGTGCAGTGGGGAGTAAAAAAAATGGAAGGATTTTTTCTCTAGCACACATTTCTTATCCTCTCTCTTTTGCTTTTTCTTTCTTTTGCTCTCAACTTTTATTTGAGAGAATCTTTTACTCTCAACTTAACCACACCATAACAGAACTGCAACTCTGCAATCCCAGACTGCAAGCCCAATTTTCTATCTCACACAGGAGCGGGTCACGCAAGTCATCTTCGTTCTTTCATTAAACTGAACCATACCACAGACTGAACTGAGCCCCCCAAAAAAGACTGAACCACGCCCAAGTTCCTGTCTCACAAAAGAAGGTCCCGCCGGCGCAGATAGTTCAGGGGAGGTGAGGCAGAAAGGAAGGCAGCAGAGGTTGGGCTAGCCTGCGAGCTGTGGCATAGAGATGGGGAGGAGCGAGAAGGATGGTAGAGAGCATGGCAGTTGGTGGTGAAGGTCCGTCAGAAGCGCAGACTTTGCACACTCTGCCACTGTCCAATGTCGACATCGCCCATGCGCCGATGCGGATGCAGTCTACCGCGGGTCCATTTTCTGATGGAGTCTTGCAATGCTTCTTCACTATGTACAAAAACACCATCTATTTAGAAACAGATGAAAGTACATACTTCATGATCACTTGGTCACACACCTCAAGAATCAATACATCAGGTCACCAAAACATCAGAAAATGGACTATTAAACATGCCGACAAGTGAAAATGCAACAATACATTGATCTTCTAAATTCTGCAACAAACTCTGAAATTGATTATTTTTTTCATTCTGAGTCTGTAGAGAAAACAGGAAGCTCAGGCTACTGACCAAAACCTGACATTGAAGTCCATATCTGTGCCAATCTTATATACACCATCAGCATGAAGCACCTCCCCCCCCCTCCCTAACATGAATGATAACAAATATTTGCATACAAATAAGATGGATGTTTTAGTAGAACTGAAGTATACTCGGCACGAAAAAGAGAACTGAAGTATACTAATGCCCGTCAGGAAAAGCGCACTTCTATTTACTTGGCAGAAACTCCTAAATAGTTGTATCTTCACATAAGTAGGCAGAAGCACTAAATTGTACTACATAGGAGAGGAGAATGACACTTAAAAATTTGGATAGTCCCAAACCGCAGCTAATGAAAGCACAGGTGCAGTGGGGAGTAAAAAAAATGGAAGGATTTTTTCTCTAGCACACATTTCTTATCCTCTCTCTTTTGCTTTTTCTTTCTTTTGCTCTCAACTTTTATTTGAGAGAATCTTTTACTCTCAACTTAACCACACCATAACTGAACTGCAACTCTGCAATCCCAGACTGCAAGCCCAATTTTCTATCTCACACAGGAGCGGGTCACGCAAGTCATCTTCGTTCTTTCATTAAACTGAACCATACCACAAACTGAACTGAGCCCCCAAAAAAGACTGAACCACGCCCAAGTTCCTGTCTCACAAAAGAAGGTCCCGCCGGCGCAGATAGTTCAGGGGAGGTGAGGCAGAAAGGAAGGCAGCAGAGGTTGGGCTAGCCTGCGAGCTGTGGCATAGAGATGGGGAGGAGCGAGAAGGATGGTAGAGAGCATGGCAGTTGGTGGTGAAGGTCCGTCAGAAGCGCAGACTTTGCACACTCTGCCACTGTCCAATGTCGACATCGCCCATGCGCCGATGCGGATGCAGTCTACCGCGGGTCCATTTTCTGATGGAGTCTTGCAATGCTTCTTCACTATGTACAAAAACACCATCTATTTAGAAACAGATGAAAGTACATACTGCATGATCACTTGGTCACACACCTCAAGAATCAATACATCAGGTCACCAAAACATCAGAAAATGGACTATTAAACATGCCGACAGGTGAAAATGCAACAATACATTGATCTTCTAAATTCTGCAACAAACTCTGAAATTGATTATTTTTTTCATTCTGAGTCTGTAGAGAAAACAGGAAGCTCAGGCTACTCACCAAAACCTGACATTGAAGTCCATATCTGTGCCAATCTTATATACACCATCAGCATGAAGCACCTCCCCCCCTCCCTAACATGAATGATAACAAATATTTGCATACAAATAAGATGGATGTTTTAGTAGAACTGAAGTATACTCAGCACGAAAAAGAGAACTGAAGTATACTAATGCCCGTCAGGAAAAGGGCACTTCTATTTACTTGGCAGAAACTCCTAAATAGTTGTATCTTCACATAAGTAGGCAGAAGCACTAAATTGTACTACATAGGAGAGGAGAATGACACTTAAAAATTTGGATAGTCCCAAACCGCAGCTAATGAAAGCACAGGTGCAGTGGGGAGTAAAAAAAATGGAAGGATTTTTTCTCTAGCACACATTTCTTATCCTCTCTCTTTTGCTTTTTCTTTCTTTTGCTCTCAACTTTTATTTGAGAGAATCTTTTACTCTCAACTTAACCACACCATAACTGAACTGCAACTCTGCAATCCCAGACTGCAAGCCCAATTTTCTATCTCACACAGGAGCGGGTCACGCAAGTCATCTTCGTTCTTTCATTAAACTGAACCATACCACAGACTGAACTGAGCCCCCCAAAAAAGACTGAACCACGCCCAAGTTCCTGTCTCACAAAAGAAGGTCCCGCCGGCGCAGATAGTTCAGGGGAGGTGAGGCAGAAAGGAAGGCAGCAGAGGTTGGGCTAGCCTGCGAGCTGTGGCATAGAGATGGGGAGGAGCGAGAAGGATGGTAGAGAGCATGGCAGTTGGTGGTGAAGGTCCGTCAGAAGCGCAGACTTTGCACACTCTGCCACTGTCCAATGTCGACATCGCCCATGCGCCGATGCGGATGCAGTCTACCGCGGGTCCATTTTCTGATGGAGTCTTGCAATGCTTCTTCACTATGTACAAAAACACCATCTATTTAGAAACAGATGAAAGTACATACTGCATGATCACTTGGTCACACACCTCAAGAATCAATACATCAGGTCACCAAAACATCAGAAAATGGACTATTAAACATGCCGACAGGTGAAAATGCAACAATACATTGATCTTCTAAATTCTGCAACAAACTCTGAAATTGATTATTTTTTTCATTCTGAGTCTGTAGAGAAAACAGGAAGCTCAGGCTACTCACCAAAACCTGACATTGAAGTCCATATCTGTGCCAATCTTATATACACCATCAGCATGAAGCACCTCCCCCCCCCTCCCTAACATGAATGATAACAAATATTTGCATACAAATAAGATGGATGTTTTAGTAGAACTGAAGTATACTCGGCACGAAAAAGAGAACTGAAGTATACTAATGCCCGTCAGGAAAAGCGCACTTCTATTTACTTGGCAGAAACTCCGAAATAGTTGTATCTTTACATAAGTAGGCAGAAGCACTAAATTGTACTACATAGGAGAGGAGAATGACACTTAAAATTTGGATAGTCCCAAACCGCAGCTAATGAAAGCACAGGTGCAGTGGGGAGTAAAAAAATGGAAGGATTTTTTCTCTAGCACACATTTCTTATCCTCTCTCTTTTGCTTTTTCTTTCTTTTGCTCTCAACTTTTATTTGAGAGAATCTTTTACTCTCAACTTAACCACACCATAACTGAACTGCAACTCTGCAATCCCAGACTGCAAGCCCAATTTTCTATCTCACACAGGAGCGGGTCACGCAAGTCATCTTCGTTCTTTCATTAAACTGAACCATACCACAGACTGAACTGAGCCCCCCAAAAAAGACTGAACCACGCCCAAGTTCCTGTCTCACAAAAGAAGGTCCCGCCGGCGCAGATAGTTCAGGGGAGGTGAGGCAGAAAGGAAGGCAGCAGAGGTTGGGCTAGCCTGCGAGCTGTGGCATAGAGATGGGGAGGAGCGAGAAGGATGGTAGAGAGCATGGCAGTTGGTGGTGAAGGTCCGTCAGAAGCGCAGACTTTGCACACTCTGCCGCTGTCCAATGTCGGCATCGCCCATGCGCCGATGCGGATGCAGTCTACCGCGGGTCCATTTTCTGATGGAGTCTTGCAATGCTTCTTCACTATGTACAAAAACACCATCTATTTAGAAACAGATGAAAGTACATACTGCATGATCACTTGGTCACACACCTCAAGAATCAATACATCAGGTCACCAAAACATCAGAAAATGGACTATTAAACATGCCGACAGGTGAAAATGCAACACTACATTGATCTTCTAAATTCTGCAACAAACTCCGAAATTGATTATTTTTTTCATTCTGAGTCTGTAGAGAAAACAGGAAGCTCAGGCTACTCACCAAAACCTGACAATGAAGTTCATATCTGTGCCAATCTTATATACACCATCAGCATGAAGCACCTCCCCCCCCCCCAGTCTGAATACAGAAAGATAGATATGGAAACAAATCAATTATCTCCATAGCTTTCTACCCCCATTGGTTTTTTAACATTCAGAAGACGTTTTCAGCACCGATTCTTCTAACTTGCAGCCCACAACCCGTCGCAAGTAACCGAAGCTGGGTAGAAAGAAGGCATCCAAATATGGATTGTTAGTGAAAATAAAGAATCGCGAGGGTACTTTTGGTTGTTGCAAACCCACATATACGAGGGAAAGAGAGAGGCAACCTAGCAGCTAGCTCAGCCAGCAATGGTAGCTGTCGCTGCTTCTTGCTCCTACTGGTCAATGCTAGTCACTGCTCCTGCCTCAAGCAGCTGCGCATGCAGCCAACAACAATTCAGAGATACAAGATGACAGATAACAAAGAACCAGAAAGTAGGACGACGACACAGAGAAAAACGTTCAGATTGCAATTCGTGTATACCAAGCTATGTTATGCATTTTGGCATAAGTTGGTGGAATCACGCACATATTTCCTTTCAAATAAAAGTAGTACTCAAGGTCTGAATTCAGTTTCAGAGAACAAAGCACGCATACTGAAGTTCGATGACAGGTCGACGGAGGTTGTCCGTCTTCTAGTCTTCTCGCACTGCATGATGCGCGCCTTCTCCGCTGCGATTCAGATTCGAACATGGGTGAGCAATGGCCGTGTCAGGTTGTCCCTGCAGGGCACCTTCTCAAACAGCGATGAACTTGTTGCCGGTGATGCTAGGCACTAGGGGGACGACATGAACAACAGCATCAGCGGGAACGTCCTGAGAAGCATTGTAAACGCATTCATACAGAACTAATCTTCTAGATGATAACAATAAAAAAATACAAATGCAATAATCCACCAAATGTAGGAAAGCATTGTTACATAATATATATTCTAATCCGTGATAAATAGAGATTTGAAACCATTGATCACATGCAAGAAAACAGGAGGAGGAGGAGGTGCACAACTACATGCAGGGCATGTAGACGCCGTTAAACTCAAGAGTTGTGGGCTCCTGTTGCTTCCGTCGATCTCGTCACCCCCAAAGTCAAGTATATTGTCATAACATCAATCATATATGTGTTGGCATTTTACTGTATCTGTTATGACAGGAATGGCCTTGCTTTAAATAGAGCATGTTCAAAGTGTGAGAGTTCAATCAAACTCGACAAACTCATTGATGATGTCCAATTTACCAGGAATTGGGTTGTCTCATCCAAAGCTGCCACAACTACTTAGTTTTACCTAAACTAGATGACCCGTTGCGCCGATGGCCGATGGCGCAAGGGGCGAGAGTAAGCCAAGTATGGAAAGAGTGAACTTAAATATATTTTGGGGCAGATTGGTACACATGGATTATTCATCATACATAGTGTTCTAAGAAGCTTACGATAGAATATTTACGATGCTATTAGGAAGGAAGATAGACAGGGAGAGATTCATCTCATGGGATTTATGCTTGGTGGACCATCGGTGCTGCAATTGTTCATAGTGGCTGGGGTTGAATGTTTTCATTTTTCATAACAGAAATTCCTTTAACATCATCATCCAGGCTCTAGTAGTACTTGTTTGTTTGTTGGAGTTCATACTCTGATTGCGTGGCTGTATTAGTGAGACAATCAGCAACATATCTTACCTGCGACAATATATGATTCAGATCATTGTCTTTGCATGTTGATCCAGCCGTGAAGTTGCTATCTATTATACGGTAAAGCTCCTTTGCTGCCATGTGATCTCCACTGAGGCTATGGCTCCAGCTGTTGCTAAAATAGTCTATTAGGTTGTCCTTTTCTTTCTGCTGATGCTTAAGAGTTTCACACTTTTGTTGGAGTAGCTGCATCTTGTCGTAGCTTATGTCCCGCAGCACTTTACTGTCGATGCTCTTCATGTGCTTGAGAGCTTTGTTTGCATCGTGTCGATAGAGCTTCACTTCATTGCCCCAGTGACAGTACTTCTCAAGCTCTCCGCGGTATTGGATAGAAGGGGGTGGAACTGGATTTTAGGATCAAAATGAAGCAGCACATGTAAGAAGGCCGAATACTATTTATTGTTGGGAGACTAAGTTCTGACCAAGAGAAAAGTAGAATTAAGCTTGAAACCCATAGTAGCTAACATTAGTCCATAGTCTTGGAACTGGGCCACAAGATCATGGCAAACTGACGAGAGCATGTCATTTCTTGTGGTTTGCATAGTTCTCTCAAAATTTTCATGGCTGATTTGCTACTACTTCCAATTTTGCTTGTACTGTATTAAATAAGCCCCATCAAAGCATACCATTGATGGGTTTCTGTGCAAAACAAATAAACCAATACAATGAATGAAGCTAGAAGATAAATAAATACACATCCCCTTACGACCATATATGCACATGAAAGTTTTCAATAATGAAATAATTCCTAGTGTAACCAAAACGCATTACCGTAGGTGAGAACATGTGTTTTCAGTGAGCTCTAATAAGAAAATTCTGCAGTGCATTGTGCCATAGTTTCCTATGATCTAAGCCGGTTGGAGACATGATGTGTTCATGCATCTTCCTTCCTATTGGACACTAATAAAGGTATGAATACAAAATGAACAAAATATGTATCGAAATATTGGGGAATGCAATAAAAAAGTTATATGCTTGTAGCCATAGGTACTCTCAAGACAGCAAATAGATCAGCCACCATGTTTACTAACTCTAAAGGGTGTTGTTTTGATTTTTCAACTTGAGGGGCTGAGGACTGTCCTCCCTCTCCTAGCCCCCGCGCAAAGGGCTGCAGCAAACCAGGTACTCATAGAAAGTTGTATGCATTGAGATAAGGCGTAATCAGTAATTGGTTGTTCAACCTGTAACTACTTGCTGATACAGAAAAGTATTACCAAGCAAACAGGTTAAGGGACATGTTAGTCTATGGGCCAAAAGCTCATATACCAAACCAAAATACAAGATCTGAGATAAAATACTTGATGTGTAAAATTTTGCTAACGGACCAAAGAAAATCTGATTCATCTCTTTATTTATTACTGTAAAACAAAGCGAGACAGTAGTAGGACGATACAAATCCACACACATGCATGACGGAATGTGTCGTTTGTCTCTGCTCTGCCTCCCTCCTTGTGGATAAACTTAGACCAAGTTTTTCTATTATGCCTGTGTTAAGCAATGACATACATGTAAATCAAGAAAATAGTTGTTTTCTGATGCAAAATGTGCTACAGTCACACCACGAATGAGATGTTCATAGTAGTGCAAGTTACCTCCCAATCAAAGAATGTAAAAAATAACATAGACATTTCAGCACATCAAACAATTATGAGTTGCAGTTTTAAAAAAATACATGATGGATCATTGCATACAGCTGCGATCACAAAGGTACACTATGTTTTCAAAAAAAATGTAGACTACTACTCTTACTGTCTATAACTAATTCAATTATGAGTCGATAAGAAAGCAACCATCCTTGTGGATACCTTTATGTGCTTCGAGTGATCCTGTGAGCATCTGCTAATACTCCTTAACATGAACCTCAGTTGGCATAGTCATCGTCTCTGTCTTGCTGGAATCAAATCCTCTACCCAAAAGCTACAAACTGAAATAATGGCAATAGCGAATCCATCTTGATGGTCTCACAACCTTTCACCCACCGATATGCACATGCATGGCATTCCAGTAACCAAGCAAACTCAACCACACCATCCATATAATATCCATCTTCGAAAAATTCACAGCACACTAAAACCTAGTTGATTTATACTCATTAACTTAACGGGATATGAGCATTAGGTTCTAGTAGAGTAAATATGCTATTGATGAATGCAGTAATTATGCAGTTCGTATCAGGGCAACACTATTTCGGCAAAACATAAGTTTGTGGCCGACTTGCCACCTCGCACCGAGTTCCTTGTAGGCTTGTAGCAAAAGTTTTTACAGCATCTCTCTTAGCAACACACAGCTGCTTGAAGATCTACTCCAATGGGTGAGCTAGCTGACAATGTTGAATTAATAACAGGTCTAAATATGTTTATAAGATAGTTGTTGCTAACTATATATTTTCTATAGTAGGATGCCAATATGAGCATTCATTCACATATTGCAGGGTAAGTATATGGGTCTGGAAAACATAAGATGATATTCTATTTCAATATTATACATTTGCAAGAATATATAGTATGCATTGGCATCCTCTTGGGCATGCATGGCTACATGTGCATCCGTGTTGCTATAAGGTATACTACCTTTCAGTTTTGCTTTTCAATAACCCAGCAAGAGCAGGCAGAAGGCTTGAGAAAATAGCTAGGTTGAAAATACAAAGTTTCCCCTTGAGAGTACTAAAAACATCATCTTGAACATGTTCGAATTAAACAATTACACACAACAATTCATGTTTTTTGTGGAACTGAAGCGACAAATTGAGACAATCAAAATCTTACTTAATGAACAAGCCGAGCAAGAAGGATACCTCAGGGGAAACCACTTGTGTACTCTCAAGCCGAGCAAGGAGGAGACCTCAGGGGCTACCACATGTGTACTCTGAACGGGCAATAATGACCATCTTCATTACATATCACATCCAGCATACCCTCAATTCGACTAATATAGATTACTTGTTTAATCTGCAAAAAGAAAAGCTAACAGGGATAAGTCACATGCATGTACACTGATTACGGGCGATTAAACAAAGCAAGCACTGTAATCCCCTCTTCCTCCTGATCTATTTCCCTCCCACTTCCCCTCTTCTTTCCCAAACCAGTGGCTACATGTGGATGGAAATATGCAACTCTTTGCTCTCTTTTGCCATCTTTGCATTCCTTATTCATGTTTGGACAACTATCTTTTAATTTATCATGTGAGTATCCTTTCTTCGCAGATGAAGATATCATATATTGTTATATTGTTATCCAATATGGTTTAATCTGCAAAAAGAAAAGCTAACAGGGGCAAGTCACATGCATGTACACTGATTACAAGCGACTGAACCAAGCAAGCACTGTAAACAAATAATCTGCACTATAAACCTTCTGGTCCGAGTTTCAAGGTCACCACAAAGCAAGCACTGTAAACAAATAATCTACACTGATTGCACAGATGTCTCCTTCATGGATTTTTGCAAGGCGGCGGAACTCGGACCAGTTGGTTGTTACGGTGGCTCTCTTGTTGGTTCCTAGCATGATGCAACAATTGGCGTGTAGATCACTGTTTGCAAGCCTGAGTGGCTCCGACGGTGATCACAATACGTAAATAAGCACTTATTCGGCTTTTGCGCTATCATCACGTGGTTATGTAACACCAATCATGATTGGTGCAAAAATAGTAAATACACTTTCGATTAGTATCATGGATAGTAAACAGATATTGCAAACGAGGTATAGCATGCGCAAATATGGAATTTAATTTACATGGTAGAACAGGGCCCTCTCTGCCATTTAACTCAAAAGTGCTTATGTTTAATTATGATTTCAGTTTAGCGTGGCTTAAACTCCTCCCAGTTGACTCATTCAATATTCAGCATGGGTGATCACGGGTGATCAAAAGGACTAAATTAAATTAAACCCTACACTGGAAACACGTGTATCACCCGTACATGGTAGAAAATGTCCTCATCGTCATTTACCTAAAATTAGATTATGTCGACTTGTGGTTTCACCATTTCAGTTCAAAATAGCATACTCTCGTAGGAGATCAAAATTGAATGGAACTCTATATTGGAAAAACATCAATAAAAGAGAGCCCGTCTAGAGCAAGTACACAAAGAAACTATTACCAATTTAGTACTTAGAACTTCCTCAATATAATTTATACTCAAAGAAGAAGGTACCGTTAATAGTTCAATGTGCAACAAAGAAATGTAATGATGTCATGAACAATGTAGTTTTCTGTATGTATACAGAACTAAGAAATTCAGATTCATACCTTCTACCATTTTGTCAGCACGGTTGGCTCCTCGAGCAAAAGAAATGGATAACAGACATGATAAAAGAGGAACTTGTGCTTCTCGCAGCATAATATAGCATTATTCTGGAAGCTTTGTGAGCATTCTTTCTAGCGGTAGTAAGCGTACGAACTTGGCGCCAAACATAAGACATGCACACCTATGCACAAAAGTTAAATGGGTGTTTAACACTTTCAGCACTTTATCTATAACAAATATGAACATCAATCTCACCAAACTGGTGGACAACTGATCAGTTGGACATACCAGGGTGTGACCACCAGAAAGAGTATCAATGTCCTTGTCACTCAAACCAATCTGGGTGGAGAACACCTAACTAAGATGGTCAGATCCTTATACAACAGTAAGTTCATCATGTCAGCCTAGTAAAATCCAATGTACACACCATAAAATCCACAGAATAAAATACAGACAAGCATGCTCCGTTAAACCATGCCTATAGAAGCAGCGCAAATAAGGGAATGGTCTAGCATTGATAGGATGCATCACATAGACCGAGACAGAATTTAAGAATTTTGTAGGTACACCCAAACTTAGAGAATCATGCAAGTTATGGAATTCGATTTGGACTATCAAAAAAATCAAATAATTACTCAACAAGTTTAATTGTGTTCTCTCAAAAACTATGCCAACTACAACATGGTTACATAATTAACACACTTGGACACCACTATGAATTGCGAAATGCCTAAACGATGATATGCTAACACCTTCTACAAGCATTCTGTCACTTAACTGGTGCCAAAAATAACAGCACAATCAACCATGTTTATCAAATAGAAGTTATGTGGCTGTGTTGATATAAAAGACGCTACACAATAGTACCTTGGGTGGAGTCAGGAAGACAACCTTTCTGGAGGAGGCTCGGGCTTGTCCTGCAAATAAACCATTAAAAACATCGGCAACAAACCGTGCGCATACACACACACACACACACACACACACACATACAGGGAAATAAAACCACTGCTCTTCAGTTATTTCCATGTAAACAGTTTTTAGACAGCAACGCGAGAATATGAGGACATACATGTTCTAACTCAATCACAAACAACAGTACAGGAAACATAAACATTCATGTTGCTACCCTGTTAAGTATTATTCCCAGTCAGCAGCTATTCTATAGTAGATAGAAAGGTGAACAAGGAACACATGTATGAAGATAAACAGTGACCTAAAGGCTTATGTAGGCGCATCAATAAACTACACAACATTCCTGGAGAAAAGAGAGGATGCAAGAAAATACCTACAAATGTATGGCAAATGCATTGACTCAATAATCAAATAATATACTTCTTATTGTTTGTTTTGCTTGTAATAACAAAACCAAAACCATTTGCTCTTTCAAACATCACTTTTACAAATCAGACAAGAGCACGTACCATCAAGAACCGCCTGGAACAACATAGTGAAGCAAGAAACAACAGTGGCGCTAAAAATGTACTTTACTTTTGTAAGTGCGAACTTGTACTTCCATCCGGCGACCATATTACGCGGCTAACTTCTGCAAGGATTTGAAGAAAAAAGTTACCCCAATTGCAGAAAGAAGTCAAGAAATTTGGGCAATCAATTTCTGTGAGATAAAAAATGCAAGATAACCGATGTGAGATGCCGCAGAGAACTACCGCCTAATTAGTTGGGTCATAATCTTACACCACTTGATCAGCTTGGCATTATAGTAGCAACCGCCCATAAAAACCATGAATGGTTCACCCTAAAGAGATTTATACATCAGAATTGAGAGGGAATCACCTGATGCAGTGTGATATGAGGCTGTTGAACTTAGTCGTCATGTTGTCGCTGCGCTGGAAACCCCACTGAAGAGATTCAAGCAGAAGCACCTAGTTGAGAGAGAGAGGAAAGGTAGATGAAGAGATAGATGGAAAGAGAGATGGGGGAGGATGAGCATACCTGCAGCGTTCATGAACTCTGCGAATACAGTGTCAAAAAACATCTTATTAAGTTACAGAAGAAGCGCGTTCATGAACTCTGCGAATACAAACGCTGGCCGGCTGCTGTTGCTGTCCTCGCAAGAATCTGATCCCAAACCCTAGGTGCAAAATAAAAATTAATTTAGGGAGGAAGAAATCAAGAGGATCCTACTGTGTCAAAAAACATCTTATTAAGTTACAGAAGAAGTACATCACATGCCTCTGAAAGCAGAATACCCAGTTAATAAGTCACCAATTTTCTTTGCACAACTCCGTGTTCCTCATAAACTTAGTCAATTACACTCTGCTCAATAGTCATAATTTTACGACAAGAATTGCCACTGTGCTCTATCCAAAAAACTGCTAGTCAAACCAGGTCACTGATAGAAGGAAATATACACTGCAACACTCCAAACTGATGCTCCAGTTGGCAAAAATCAAGGAACACACACAACTAATTTCTTATTTTCATTGTAAGGATGTCCACATATTCCTTCAAAGTTAACAGAATGCACTGTGAAAATAATATTTTAATACCCAGCCAATGGTAGCAGTTTCTCAAGCCCATTTAGTCACAGGTTCATACATACTAATCAGGGTTATTTCTATAGGTAGAAATTACCGCAGCCAATATGCTAGCCGGCAAACAACACAAATTTAAGGTAGAATTACCAGCTACTATATTATATCCAGCAAGGTTGCCATACCAGACGCTAAATATAGGGGAAACAGTAGCTCGACCAGCGGTGCTACATCATCAATACTTAACAAGCTAAACTATTAAATCTTGCTAACATCAGCAGGCTAGTTGGCAATATCCCACTTCATATGGAAAAACTCAATCTGATAAACATGTGTAAAGCAAATGAACTGTCCTTGATGTTAGCACACAATTCCTCCATCTGATTGTCTGACTGCCAAAGAGGACAAGAAACAGAGTAAACAGGCCTGTTGAAGCCTTGAAAGGAACAAACAAGTCCAGAGCATGGGCAACTTACTTGCTTATCATCCGATACAGGGTTTTTCGACACCATCTTCTCTTTGAACTTCCGGATGTTTGCTGCACAATTGCACAAAATTTTAGATGTCAGAGTTGCTTGCAAATGATAAGAATTCTACTGGGTGCCAGATTCATCTTGTAAACTGAAAACAGAATGTGTCCTGAGCTTACTGCCGAGCTCGTCGTATGCATCGTCCGATATGGTGTACTTCTCAACGAGCGAGGTGCCCTCCAGCCACCCACCGGAGGTCACCGACGAGGGGTCAAGGTTGATGACGTGCAGCCGGTACCTGCAAAGCAATCCACTATCAGTCCAACAACAGCAGCAGCCAGTAGGTAGCAAGAGGAGATGCGCGCGGTGGGCAGACGTACCCGTCGTAGGGGGAGTAGGCGGCAAGGGGCGCGGCGTCGCAGTCGAGGTCAGCAACCATGGCGCTGGCCGTCGCGGAGCTCGAGCCGCATGGAGCCCACGGCCATGCCCGTCTTCTTCCACAGCAACCTGCGGGCGTGAGGGATGTACAGGGGCGCCTCTACTACAGTGTGGTGTGCACGACGACGAGCCAGCGGCGCTCCTTCCTGTGACGCTCTCCCGTCTGTCGCCACACCTCCCTCTCCTCTTTCCTCTCTCTTTCTTCCTCCTCTCCTTCCTTCTCTCTCTCCCTCTCATCTTCTCTCTCTCCTACAGATTGAATCGAGCCCTGTCGCGGTCGTACTTTTCCTGCAGGTCGCAGCCGCCGCCGGAGAAGCTCGCCTCCACGCCCGCACCAGTGGCACAAAGAGGAGCGAGGGGCTCGCGGCACGCGGGAGGGGGGGGGGGGGGGGGGGGGGGGGGGGGAGGGGAGGACGAATGCGGAAGGAAGGGGTGGCGGCACCAGGAGGCTAGGGTTCGTGGAAGGGGATCGGGGAAGAGAGCAGAGTGAGGAAGGAGGAGGAAGGGGAGAAGGGCTGCAGCGGCCGGCGGCTATCCGGACGAGCAGGAAGGCGCGCAAGATCACCTCCATCGCGCTCGCGTCCCGCATCGTCCGCCTCGAGGCGGAGGACGCGGGGCTCCGCGCGCAGCTCGCTCTGGGCGCCTGGAGGGCGGCGGATCCGGCAGGGGCTTAGGGCTTGGAGGCAGGAGGCAGGAGGGCGGCGGCCGCGGCGAGACAACGGTCGTGGGGGCTAATTCGCGGGGGAGATGCGGGCTAGGTCCAACGAGCTGCGCTCGTCCTGCCTAGCACCGAGAGGGCAGGGAGGGGGAGATGACGCGGCGATGCGAGGGCGAGCGGAAGCGATCTGGATGGCGGCGGGGCAGGGAGGCGGGCGCGGGTCGAGGGGGGGAGAGAGGTGAGGCAGGAGGAAGGGGAGAGGGGGCGGTGCGGGTGCGGGGGAGCAGCGGCTAGGTCTTCTCCACAGGAGCGGCTCCCTTTTATACTCCAACGTGTGAAATGACGAAAATGCCCCCTGCGGGGCACCGAATTAACAGGCGATGGCATTCGCGATTTAAAGGCGACGTGGGCACCTTCCACCTGCCTAGCGGTTCTCCAGGCTTTATCTACTACCACTATAAAAGAAAAAGAGAGGCAGATCCAAACAATCCCACCCATCCATCATCAAAATCTAATGGCCCTTAATCATTCTGTGTTTAACGCTATCAACCACGCAACAAGCCACAATCGACCGCTAATCGCCCCGCATTAACAAAACCGGTCGCCCGCACGACCTCCACCTTCTCCTCCCACACGACCTCCTCCTCCTCCCGCGCAGTTCGCCTCCCGCAGCCTCGCGCCGAGCCACGGGAAGCCGCGCCCTTCACCGCCGCCTCGCGCCGCCGGAGCCACGGGAAGCCGCCGCAGGTCGCCGGGAGCCCGCCCCCGCCGCGCCGTTCGCCGCCTCCCCAGCCGCGGGGGCCCGCCCCCGCCGCGGGTTGCCGCCTACCCAGCCACGGGAGCACGCCCCCGCCGCGGGAGCCGTCCCGCTGCGGGTCGTCGCCTCCCCAGCCACCGGAGCCGCCCCGCTGCGCCCTTCGCCGCCTCCTGCAGCCGCCGTCGGTCGCCGCGCCCATCGCCCCGGGAGCCGCCCCATCGGAGCCGCCGCCCGTCGCGCGCCAGGGGAGCCCCGCCGCAGGAACCCGGCACCCCCCCGCCTCTCCAGTGCCTGCCTCGCCTCCCTCACGCGAACCTGCTCTACGCGCCGCCCCTCATCCTCGGCGGCGAGAGGTACGCGGGAGCTGCCGCCGCCGCCGCTGCCAGGGGCGTGGACGCATATGGGCCTACTGTCGGCGTACGAGGTCGCGCCTGAGCCTGCGGCACGGTGGCGCGGGGCCCTACGCCGCCAGTTCCATGCCGGTTCGAGATCCCCCATTGCTCTCCTGCCTGCCGTCGTTGGTCTTCCTGCTACCAGCCCCGCCCTTCTCCGCCCTATCTCCAAGACAACGTTCTGCTCCATCCGTTGGTAAGTAGCGACCATGTCATCTCTTCCCCTTTCAATCCCTATAGTACTTTTCCCATGGTGTTTTTCGATGGTGATGAAACTCAGGCGCCCATGACCACCGTGTTTCTTTTCCTTTTATTCCTTGGCCGTAGTTTTCATGAATCGCAAATGGTTTTCATTAGTTGTAAGCATGTAACTGATAGAGTAAGGCATGGCTTTTTGCTTTGATCAAATCCAACCCCATTATCAAATGAAATGCTAGGAGAAAATAAGTTGGTAGCACTTCTCTTTTTCCAAAAGAGCTGGCATGCTGGGCAGCAGTGCTCTTTTGGTTTTGCTTAGCTGCAGGATAAAATGATCACCCAGTTAGTCACGGGCTCATGGCTGGGTTAAATGTATTCAGAAGAAGAAGTCTCTGACCGCCACACACCTGTCGTCGACCAGCACATCAGGTAACCCACCCGCTGTCCACCATTGGATTCAGTTTCGCCTTCAAACTGCGTTTATGCATAAATTCAGAGTCACGGAATAAAAATGCTTCTTTGTTGTGATAATCTAAAATTTCCAAAGATTTATTCCAAGTGATTCTCCAGATTTGTCCCCTCGGAGTAGTCAATTCTTTGTTGTAGACAAGATGGTACTCCTCGGAGTAGAAGTTGATGTACTGTAGTCATCTTCAAGTGCTGGTACAAGCTGATTTAGTCGATTCTTTGGAATAAATTGCAGCAAATTACAGTACGGCGCTGTTCAATACGAATTGGATTTGTTGTAAATTTTACAGGTTGACTAAGGTGCTGTTGAGATGACTACGCTGCTGTCAATTTAAATAAACCTGAATTGACTTTGGAGTAAAACAGGGTAGACTTCAACTTCAAACAATAGCAGTAAGACAATAATAGTGGCTTTTTAGGCTTTTTTTAGAGTGTGTTTCATGCTGGCCTACAATGATGAACTAGGGCTGGCTTATATTCTGTTTCTGAATTCGGTTGATGTGCAGATTTAACAAATTGCAGTAGGGCTGGACTTTTCATAGGTAGCAGCCTCAGTTTATCTCCAAGGGATTATTGTTCGCAGACACTATTGTAGGCATTTTGGGATATAGGGCTGGCCCTTGTCAACTGTAGGTTTTCACAAACAGTAGACATCTCAATACTTGCTTCTTGGAACAGCAACACACCAAGAATAAATTAACAGATCAACAAATGGTCTAGGAAACATAGCTGCTTGCTGGTATCTCCTGAATTTTGAACCAAAACAAGATCCAATTCATAAATGAACAAAAACATGGCGCTAGCTGGTATCTCCTGGTAACACACCAAATTATTCAAATAAAATACTCCATGTAATTCAAATAAATACTCCTGTACAGGAGCCACCATACAAACCTCTTTGTAATATGTTGTGAGTACAACTTGAGAGAGTTTCAAAGAAATAAAAGAAAACAACTAACACTTCAGAGAATATATTGTTGTTTATATAAACTAAAACCCATTTTGGTTGTGATAAACAGAGAAAATAATATAGAACTGTGGTCTAACAATTTTGTCGTGATTCTTCTAATTTGAATTTGAATGCATCAAGGTATTGTCAATTTCTGTGACAGGATTTTGTTGTGAATTTCAGATTTTAGAAGAAGAGATTGGTGGTGTTAAAGGACATTTTGGACCAATCAATGAATTAGCATTTAATCCTGATGGGAGGAGGTTAGTTCATACTCTAAATTGTATTTCTATTTCTTTGTTTGTATTTTGCCTCTGATCAAGATTAGCATTTAATCCTAAACATTTTAACAATCTCCGAGTCCAACTTTCAGGTCTTGAAAGTAGCATATACATCAAATGTTTGTGGACATCATGCATGGATGAAAACCTGGGAACAATTAGTTTGTTGGCTATGTCTTGTCATAGCTGGGTGCTCGTGATTCAAAAGATTTAAAGGTGACCTCGTCAAAGCATTGTTTAGCAAAAAGAACACTGCAGGTAAAAACACAAGAAGGAAACATTGTGATGTTTGTCTGAATTTATTTCCTACACACCAGTTTTTTGGCATAACGTCTGTAGAGGTTATGCTTGTGCTACTGAATTTAAAATTGAATAGAGCTATCATTTAGATGCGCTTTTGATAGCCTGCAGTTGGTTATTTGGTTGTCCCAGACTCAAGATCAATGCAATCACCTACTGTTAGTTCCATTACAATTCTATTTCATAACAGAAAAAGAGCACACTGCTTTGTTTGTTAAAGATAAACACCTCCTTTAGTGTTCACAAGGGAATGGCCACAAAAATTGATGTGTTTGTCTTCTATCTCTAAATAAAAAAAAGGCTATATATGCAAATTGTACCAGTATTGATTTGTAATATTTTCTGGTACAATCAAACTATCTTTGTATGCATGTTATTCTCACATATACTTGTATATTAGTCGAGACGTGCATTTGCACGTGCACGCTTACTAGTAAGGTAAACAAGAAAGGCATGGTCAAACAATTTAAATCCACGCGTTGCACATTCATAAATCACATGACAGATGTACCACACCTCATGAATACATGGGTTTCAGATGATGGTGCATGGATCTGGTCCCAGCAATTACTACTCCATATCTGTCAAAATATAAGGTGAATTAAATTTCCAAAAGTAAAAGTTTCCTATGTTCGATCAAATCTGTAGCAAAATACATCCAACACCTACAATACTAAAGGCTTGTTCGGACTCACTCCCACTCCACAGCTCCGCTCCGGAGCGGAGTGGCATGCAACTATAATCTACGAAGTGGTCAGAAGGTCGCTCCGTCTGATCCGCTCCATGGCGAGGGCGTGGAGGCTTTCTGAACAACCCCTAAATAAATCAAATATGGAAATATACTTCATCATGAATCTAATGATACTAATTTTCTATAGTAGATATTTATGTTTTATTCTACAAACTTGGTCAAAATTAGGTAAGTTTGAATTTTAAAAAAATTAGTACACCTTACAAGTTCAAACTGAGGGGGAATTGAACATTTCTGTAAAGACATGACCTTTTCTTGAATTATCAAATGATGCATCATCCTAACCATTAGATCGTTATCAATGTACGGTCCATAATCATTTGGGCACATCATAAAAATACTTTGTGACTGTGTGAGAATCTGTCGCTTACCCCGTCGGTGGCCAGGATGATGAACTGGTCCCGCACGGTGATCCTCCTCTGTGTCACCTCCGGTGCCGAGATGACGCCGTAGTCCTTAATGCAGTAGTCGCTAAACGCGCGCGACATGGCCAGACCCGGCGCCTCCCGGTGGGGCATCCACACCCGGTGCACGCCGGGCTCGTCGTCGAGGCAGTGCACGCGGCCCTCGCATTGCATGATGCGCGCCTTCTCCTCTCCGATTCAGATTCGAACGTGGGTGAGCAATGGCCGTGTCAGGAATGGACTGTCCGTCTTCTAGTCTTCTCACGACGACTTACGGGGTAAGTCAGGCTTGAAGTCGACGGTGAGCTGGACGGTCGTGACGTCCCCGTCGTCCGACGTGGTCGCACGGACGGCCCGCGAGTCACCACGTTCGCGACCACCATCAGGTCGCCCTGCTTCACCATGGAAAGAGCCGTGCAGCCGCTGTTGACGGCGTCGAGGAGCCGGCTCCGGGGAGCTCCTCGTCCACGACGGCGGCGGCGGCCAGGTAGGACTGCCTCAAGAGGTCGAACTGGCAGTTGCTAAGCCTCTTCTCGCCGTCGATGAGCGACGCCAGCGCGACAGCCTCCTGCCAACGGCACAGAAGCGACTGCGACAGCGACTCCCGGACGACCTTGGCGGCGTAGTGGCCCCACTGGTCGTGCCCGTCCAAGACGTCGCAGAAGATGGTGTTGTCCTGGCACCCGTATCCCTGGACAGAGAAGTGAGCGACATGAGAAATTGAGAACAAACACGAATAACCCAAAAACCAACTGTCTATTTTTTATCCAACAAAAAATGGGTAGTCACATGGAGTATTTATGAAATACAATGATTTTTGCAGTCTGAAAAACAATCAGCAAATCTGATCCTACTATGAAGATGTCGACGAATATCAAGAAAGTTGGGGCATAGCCTAAGGCGTACGAGATTGATTCGACTCACCTTGCGGCGATCCGAACAGCAAAAATAAACCGGATAGCGACGCCCTCAGGTATGGCAATATTCCTCTACCTCACCTTCAAATTTTAGATTCTGAATTATCCTGAGCAATGAAACAAGCTGCATACTGGAACTTGACGTCCGTTCCTCCATCCTTAGCATGTTCCTCAATAAGTGTTTATTATCTTCAATAAGGTGAATGCAACGAACCTAGTGGAACAAAGGTCTCAAATTTGAATGCTGGAAATAATACATGAATGAAAGTATTGTCCTAAGACATTGGCACCAAATAAAGAACAGAACTAAATCAAGGTGCACAAGAAGCCTCAATTGGGAAGGACCAAAAGGAAAAAAAGCTTAACACATAAATAAAGATAATTATGAGGTGAAAAGAACTGAAAATCCACAGTAAACTGAACCATGACCCGGCCAACACCTCCCTCTCTCCTGCAAACCAGGCAAGAGTCTGACCTTCATTACATTAAATACTAATTTGAGTGGTTATCTCTCTCTCTCTCTCTCTCTCACACACACACACACACACATACACACATAAACGACATGTTGAGTTTAAATACTATATAAGTATATATAAACAAAATCTATATCATACAATAATTAACATGCTTGTATTTCACCATACAAAGGAATAAAGAATTGTCTTCAACATAAATGCTACCCGCAAAAATGAAAGACATGACACCCGCAAAATAAACGACATGTTGAAGAGAAAGGTTGTAGTTACATATGATGTCTTGTAGTACTTGTAGATGACCAGGATGTAGTAAACACTCGAAAATGGTGAGCTCATTTTTGCTAAAGCTATGTGTCCAACTGAATTTTTAGCCTTATTTCCTGCCAAAAACCTTCTTCTTTGTTCTTCCAATGCCTCCCTTCACTACCCCTACCTTGGCTCCTCTCCACTACATGTCAACCTAATGTGGCATGCATATTCTGATCATGTCTATCAATCATATACCCAAGTTCCTCACCATTGTGTCCCCATCCTTCCACATCTTGACAAGTGTCTGCGAGCATCACGTTTCCATCACGCCTAGCACAATCAATGTTGTTGTGTACTGTTGAACAAACATAACAAAAAATATATTATCAGGCAAAGCACCTTTTTTGACAGATGAACTACAACATTTGGTAGTCATCGGAGGGGCAATGAAAAGATATTTTATGTAAAGGACAAGAGAAATATCATGAAAACATACATAGCAAAAAGGGGAAACATATCCAAAGCATTGATGAACACCATTTGGCCTTATGAAAATAAGAACCCCTGTGAACTTGACCAGATCAAAACAATAAAAACATAGGTGCGTCACACACCTATTGCCATCCAATAGATTTTCCCGTGTTTGCACGTTCTGTGCGTTACATGTGTGCGCTCATATAGCTGAAGATTAACTAATCAAGCTAACTTTCTATATCAGCGCATCCGGCCGAAATCAATTAGTGAATCTATGTTGTTTCAGGTGAGTGTACGGGAAGAAGTAATCAGCAAGAAGGCGTGCTATCTGGCCGTGCAAACAAAGATAAGAAAATTACTTAGCTTGATCAATCTGCAGCTTGCCGATTCCTTTCGGGCCGGATGGGCATGTCTGGCTGCTGCGCAATACAGTACAAAGCAAGCAAGCTGGATCGAATCAGGTTTTCAGTGAACTACAGGGGGAGGCATGGGGCAGTGGAAGGTGAGGACTGCAACATTGATACCTTCAGCAAGGAAACGGCCTGCCGGTGCCGCCATCGAAAAACTCCAGCCACTGCCGGAGTTCAGCTTTCGCCGGCAACCATAACCATCCAACCAGTGGACCCGAGTAGCCCACCTCGACAACCCTCACCGTGTAAGCAGTGGCGGAGACAAGGGGGGCGAGCAGGGGCCTGGCCCCCCCTAATGATCGACAGAAGTCTCGAGACCTAGCAGAAATTAGCGACAAGATATAGGGAATTATACGTACCGCCCCCCCCCCCCTAACCTAAACGTAGAGTAAAACTGAAAAGGGAAACAGGCCCATAAACATGTGAGAAAGGAAGCCCATTCATTGTCTAGGCCTCTTCCCGTCCTCCGCTCCTGCCCTCCTGGTGTGATTAACATGTGATGAGAGCTGATTAGCGCTGGCGGCTGCCTGCCTCCTGCTCTCCTGCTCGCATTCAAATGGATTCGAGTTATATTGAATCAGGCGGCAATTCCGCAGCTGCACTCATCAGTTCTTAAGCCGTCCAGCCAACTAGCGGAGGTTAGCACTACTTTTTAGCACCAATGAAAATAATCTACGAATCACCCTCAGCTATATTATCTACGAATCACCTCAAACTATCTTATGTGGTTGAAATTGTCATTCAATTTTTAATTAATTGTGTGATCAATGACGCCGATTTGATTTTCATGTCTTTTGATTGTGTGATGTGCCACGCTGTTATGAATACAAAAGCGCCGCCAAACACCGTAAAAATCTATTTGAATTTTGTGTTTGTTGCTTAATGCTCTCGACCTAGTGACATTGTTAACAAGACTAATGTGCACCGACCCCGTTCCAATGAGAGATGACTTGTTTCTGAATTGCATGATATTCTACATTCAAAAGGAATTACCAGTGAAGTTCTCAAATGATCAATCACAAAAAAAAGTTCTCATATGATAAAATTATTAATATTTTTGACCTTATTAACAATTGTAAGGGCAAATTTAAACTAAAATATATGTGTTAATTGCGGCAAAATGAAACATCGTTATGGTACTTAGTTTTTGTCATTAGACATTTTTTTACCAACCTTGCTTGGCCCCCCCTATGTCCGAATCCTGGCTCCGCCCCTGCGTGTAAGACCAGCGCGCCTACAGCCCCTCCAACCACCGACCATCTCCTTCCGGCCGCCTGGACACCGTAGTAGCAGATCGAGCCAGAGAAACGGCCACGACGCGCTGCCATGCCCAGATCCGCGCCAACCCTCACGTGCAGCCGCAGCAGCCGCACGCCCTGCACCAGCCGCGCCAAGGAGCACGTCCAAGAATGCCCGCCCTCTTGAGGCCAGCAGCGCCATCAGCAGGGACACCCGCCTCCACAGACAGGCCAGATCTGGCCGGCCCGCCTGCCCACTCGAGCTGTAGGGCGCCGCTAGACCAACGGCCGAGGCCGCATCAACTCTGGCGCCCTGCGCCGCACGCCGATGACGCGCCCGCGAGCCTCCTTGCGGCCCGGAGCACGGGCGCTCCGGCCCACGCCCTCCAGATCAACGCCCTGCTCCACGGCGCCCTCCACCACACAGCCACGACGCCATGCCCTCCCGCACACTGCGACGAGCTCGCCTGCACGAGATACACCACACCTCTACGCGCGTATAGAGGGAGGGAAGGAAATGGCTCGGGATTGAGGTGCGGTGGCGGCGGCGGCGGCGGGTGGAGAAGAGGAGAGGAGCGATGGCTAGCTAGGGATTGAGGGAGCGGGGCATGTGCGTTGTTTTTTCTGGATTTTTTTTCCACCGGTTCGGTGTGTGGGAGTAGAGAGAGGGGATGATGACGAAAAAAAATCGGTGATAGGGATGACGAAAATAAACCAGCGAAAATAAAACCGCACGAACTATTCACCAACTGCTTTATTAAGAGTAGAGAAAAGAGGAAAATCACTAGTTAAGAGGAAAACCCTGGAATTTCCTATTCGCCGCTCTGTGCGCTAAGATGTCGCGGGTTGGCACAGGCACGGTCGATAGATAGGTCGTATTTGGGCCGGCCTCGGTTTTCAGCGTTCCTGGTTTTGGAAACCTTCTAGAGGTTCCAGCCGGGTTTTGCGGTTTTGGGAACCTTCTAGAAGGTTCCTGAACTGGAATTTTTTTCTTTTCTGTTTTTCTTTTCGTTTTCTTTTTTCCTGTTCTTTTTTTCTTTTCTATTTATTTTCTTCACTTATTTCTTTTTTGTTTATTTTTCTCCGATTTTATTTTCTTTTCATTTTCATTTTTCTTTCTCAGATTTTTTATTTTTCAAAAAATGCCGTATTTTACAAAAAAAAATCTTTTCTTACGAAAAATGTTCCTGTTTTCAAATTTTCTACAAAACTTGCAAAATTTGTTTGCCTTATTTCAAAAAATGTTCACCTTTTAAAGTTTTGTTCACAAACCAAATACTATTTGTTTTGGAAAACGTTCTCATCTTAAAAAAATTGTTCGGAAATTCCAAAAATGTTCACGTGTTCTCAATTTTCTCAAAAAAATTCTCATTTTTCAAAAAATGGTTGTGTGTTCAAAAAATGTTTGTAATTCCAAAATTTGTTTGTGATTTCAAAATTTGTTCACGTTTTAAAAAAAAGTTCAGAGTTTCAAAAAAATCATGCTTACAAAAATTGTTCGTTAATGTTTTGTTCTCATTTTGCAAAATTTGTTCGCGTGTTCAAAAGATGTTCGTAATTCCAAAATTTGTTCACATTTTGAAAATTTATTCAGAATTTAAATTTGATCTCTTCTGTTTCGGCGATTCCAAATTTTGTTCACGTTTTTAAAAATTGTTCATAGTTTTAGAAAAAATGATTTTAATTAAATTTCGGAATTTCAATATTCTTCGTTTCTACAAACATGTACGGAATTTTGAATATTATTTTTTTTACCAAAATAAATTCAGTATTATTGACTTTTGTTTGTGTTTTAGAAAAATGTTCGGTATATTGAAATTATTCACTTTTTCAAAAAAATCAGCATTTTTAAAAATTGCTTGGAATTTTGAAAAATGTTCACTTTTTCAAAATTTGTGCAAATATTCAAAAACATTTCACATATTTGTTCACTCTTTCAACACACATTATGTATTTCAAAATCTGTTCAGTTTTTCCGAAAATGTTTGAAACATTTCATAAAATTTTGTAATTATAAAAAAAACATGTTTACAAATTTGTTCTTGTTTCTCAAAAATCTTCTGAAATTTTCAAAAACTGCTTGTAATTCTAATTGTTTTATATAATTCAAAAAATATTTCGAAATCTGAAATTTTCCAAAAAATCGTTCATGTTTTCTAAAATGTGTGTAACAATTGAAAAATCTGTACGCTGCAGCAAATATGATCCTGCAAATCTGTACGTTATACTATCACAGTATATTCGCCTTTAAAAGTGATGCGCGCAGTTAGTTACCATGAGCTCCTAGTTGCAGTGGCTAGCATCGCGCGTAATGAACTGGCTGGCGCGAGTTCGATCCCTGGCCGCTGCACTGTAACTTCTTTTTGGGATTTTTTTCTACGCTATACATGGGCCGACCCAGTCGGGGCACTCCTGTGCGAGCGGCCGACTGTTTGCCGCAACAAGCGGCGCATAGGAGCTCTTTTTTTTCTGGGAAATCAGAGAGCTTTATTCATATAAAGGCATTCTTGGGACAGTCAGCCAATAGGCTGGTCATCAAAAAATCCGGAGTCTCATCAAGCCAGCTATCGGTCACATTCAGAGTGCAAACACGCTTTGCACACAGATGCGCCGGGACATTAGCTGACTTGGATACATGCACTGTTACTTCTTTTTGGGATTTTTTTCTACGCTATACATGGGCCGACCCAGTCGGGGCACTCCTATGCGAGCGGCCGACTGTTTGCCGCAACAAGCGGCGCATAGGAGCTCTTTTTTTTGCTGGGAAATCAGAGAGCTTTATTCATATAAAGGCATTCTTGGGACAGTCAGCCAATAGGCTGGTCATCAAAAAGTCCGAAGTCTCATCAAGCCAGCTATCGGTCACATTCAGAGTGCAAACACGCTTTGCACACAGATGCGCCGGGACATTAGCTGACTTGGATACATGCTGAATATCAAATGAAGTAAAATTATTACATAACTCTCCTATCTCTAACAATAAAGGAGCCATAATTGACCGAGAATTGTGGCGAGCATTTCAGAGCGTCACCATCTCCAAACAATCAGTTTCCATGACCACATGCGAGAATCCTCGAAGTGAAGCGAATCGAGCTCCATCTCGTAGTGATAATCCCTCCATAATCAAGGGATCAAAAATACCCAAATATGGTTTGCACCATGCTCCTAGGAGCGCCGAAGAGGATCTGGCCACCCCTCCTGCACCTCCTCTGCCATCTGCTATGTTTAAGGCACCGTCTGTGGATATCTTGACGAGTCCCTCATCAGGTGGTCTCCAATCGAAACCAGGCAAGATCATCGCATCTCGACGTGGAAGATGAAGAAGGGCAATCGCCTCCTTGGTAGCCCTGATCTTCGCCGTAGGATTCTTTCCCTCTTTGCCGTGCTTGATCCGGTTCCTGGAGTGCCAGATGGACCACATTATTGTTGTGATCTTGGCGCGGTCATCATCAGTAAACCGAGGATCACATGTGATATCTCGCGCCCATGAGTCTGGACGAAGACGAGGCAATCTGAGGCCAAACCAAGCGTACGCTTCTTCCTAGAAGCATTTTGCATGTGAGCAATGTATGAGTGCATGCTCCAAATTCTCGTCCATAGCCAAACAAACTTTGCATCGACGAATCTCTGCAATATGTCGTTAGTTAAGAGTGGCTTCATCTGGGAGAATACCACGAAGAACCCTCCACCAGAACACTCTAACCTTCGGGATGACATTAAATTTCCATAGGGATTTCCACAACTGTGTATCTTCCTCTGAGGTTCCGGTAGCCGTCCCTTCCTCTAGAGCAGCACGCTCTTTCTGAGTCACAAGAGCTCGGTACGCCGACTTCACAGTGTAGTTCCCCGATCTTTCAAATGCCCATGCAAGAAAATCATCTCCTCCTCCTTGCCGAATAGGTATATTCAATATTGCTTCAGCATCCGGAACAATGAAAGTATGACGAACAAGTTCTTGTCTCCACGACCAGTTAGATGGATCAATAAGCTCTGACACACGCTCAACAGTTGAATGTTGTGGTCGAAAAATAGGAGACATGGATATAGTACCTGGAATCCACTTGTCATTCCAAACCGATATGGAGGAGCCATCGCCCACGCGGAAATTAGTCCAGATCGTAGGGCCTCCCTCCCGGCCATGATCGCCCTCCAAGTGGCTGGCGCCGAATTAGGTATAGTAGCCTGCATGAAGTCAGTGTCGGGAAAGTAGAGGCCTTTTAAAACTCTTGCACAAAGGGAATTGGGATTGGTGATGAACCGCCACCCGTGTTTGCCCAACATGGCAAGATTGAACATATGAGGATCTCGAAAACCCATACCACCCTTGCACTTAGGTGTAGCTAGCTCCTTCCATGACACCCAATGCAATGATTTCTTGTCAAGAGAGCTACTCCAAAAGTATTTAGCCATTGGAGAAGTGAGACTCTTACAAACTTTCTTGGTCAGAAGAAAAGTGCTCATTGGATAAGTAGGTATAGATTGGACGAACGATTTGAGAAGAGTCTCCCGGCCTGCACATGCCAACAATTTCTCCGACCAACCCTGTATTTTCCCACGAGCTCTTTCGCTGATATGATCAAATGTTCCACTTGTTATCCGACCCACAACATTAGGTAGCCCCAGGTATTTCCCACTGAATGCTTGCACATGGATATTCAGTGTTGCTTGCATAACCTGTCTCAGCGAATCAGGAGTGTTAGTGCTGAAATATATGGAACTTTTGTCACGATTAACACATTGGCCCGAGGCCTCTCCATAGATCCTAAGGATCTCATTAAGTCTGAGAGCACTTGGGTTGCATGCATTGATGAAGATCAAACTATCATCTGCAAACAATAAATGTGTGACCCATGGTGGTATATAACTCACCCTCAAACCTCTATCTATAGTTATCCCATTGTAGTATTTTAACAATGAGGAGAAACCTTCTGCATAAAGCAGGAAAAGGTATGGTGAAACTGGGTCTCCTTGTCGAGATCCTCTGGTTGGTGTGAAGTATGGTAACAGCTCACTGTTGACACGCACCGAGGAGACACACTTCATTATCAATCTGACAAAGCTCATGCAGAAACCTAGCCGAACAAGTATAGCTTCCAGATAATGCCACTCAACGCGATCATATGCTTTCATCATGTCAATCTTGACCGCGCATGAGTAATCCTTGCCCTTCTTCCTCCTCCTCATCGTGTGTACGCTTTCATACGCCACTAGAACATTGTCAGTAATGAGGCGACGGGGGACAAAAGCACTTTGCTCTTCACTGATTACCTCGTCCATAATGCATCTCAAACGATTCGTGATTGCCTTAGCTGCAATCTTGTACAGAACAGGGCACAAAGCAATAGGACGGTATTGAGTTATTGATTGAGGGTGTCTGACCTTGGGTATAAGAGTAATGGAAGTGTCCTTCAGACCCGATGGTAGCTCGCCCCCATTAAGAAAATCAAGCACTACCTGGGTTATGTCATTACCAAGTAAATCCCAATGACGCTGATAAAAACCTGCAGTAAACCCATCAACACTAGGCGCCTTCGACGGAGCCATTTGAAACAGCGCCATCTTGACTTCCTCCAGAGTATAGGGTTTGGAAAGCGCAGTGTTCATCGCCTGTGTCACCTTGATCGGCACATGCAATAACAGAAACCGAGGATCGGCAAAACCTTGTGATTCATATAGTTGTTGGTAAAAGGTCTGCACCTCCACTTTGTCCTCATCTCCACTAGCACGCACAGTGCCATCAGCTCGTCTCAACTCTGAGATTTTATTCATTCGTTGGCGTTGCGCTGCTTGTGCCTGAAAGTAGGATGTATTGCGATCCCCCTCGCGGAGCCACGGAACTCTTGACTGCTGTCGAGTCCATACTTCCTCTTGGTGCAAGGCCTCTTTTAGTTTTTTAACAATGGTTTTCTCCTCATCTGACGGCCCCGTCCCAATGGCCTGACACCGAACACGGTTCAGACGCTTTTGAAGTTGTCTGACAGTACGTGTCAAACACCGAAACTCCTTCAAACTCCATGGCTCTAAGGTTGAATGCAATGTACCAAGTGTTGATGCAATGCCTTGGAGACCTGGAGTCCGATGTATGCCTCGCCAAGTCTCAGCAACAAGGCGATCATAATCTGTATGGGTCTGCCATACATTCTCATACCGAAATTGTTTCTTTGCCCTAGGCCGATCTGTCAGAACCTCTTTTATTTCTGCTGTCAGAAAACAATGATCAGACTCAACTGATGGTATATGCCTAACCCGTACGTGACGAAAAATTTGCCGGAATTCCTCATTGGCGAAGGCTCTGTCTAACCGTGCCTTGACATTTGACACTCCTGTTTGATGATTGTCCCATGTGTAGGCCGTGCCAGACCAGCCCATGTCTTGGAAGGAGATCTCATCCACAACCCCCCGAAATGCCCTCATGTGAGTTTCAGACCGCCCCGCTCTGCTGAAATGCTCACAAGCAAACAAAGTTTCATTGAAATCTCCCACACACATCCATGCACTATGGGGTATGTTATACAAAGTATGCAAGAACCGCCAACTGTGATGTCTTTCTTCCGCTCGTGGTGCTCCATAAAAATCCGTGAAATGCCAAACATAAGCGTTCTGGTTGTTATTTTGAAGTATTGCATCAATATTGTTCTTACTGAATTTTTTCAAATCAACGATCACATCTTTGGACCAAAAAAGACCTATGCCGCCACTAAGGCCGACAGTATCAACAGCAAAACTGCCTGCAAAACCAAGCGTATACTTCAAATCCTCAACTACTTTTGCCTTAATTTTTGTTTCTATTACAAAGAGAAGGGAGGGTCCTTCAAGCTTCACGATACTGCGAAGCTCCCGAACTGCCTCGGGGTTCCCAAGCCCTTGGCAGTTCCAGCTCAAAACACTCATTATGACGGGTAGGACCACGCCGCGGTCTCTGCCGAGTTCTCTGGTGTAGGCTTCTTCTTCTTTGGTTCACGAGCAAAGTCATCTCCTTCTGTTTCATTACTAGATGTGGTTGGGTCCTTAATGCTTGCACTCGTCTCCCTGATAGGATCGTTCGACCTCCCATCTGTGATGAACAAGGTTTTTGCCACTGGTTTATAAACTTGATTTGGGCCTTCTTTGCGCTTCGGCTGCTGCTTGTTCTTCAACAGAGAAATCACTTCCTCCCCTGGTTCCTTATTAGTACTCGAATTTCTTGTGGTTTGCTTGTTGTGAGTCTTTGGTTCCCTGGTGGAGTTGTCGCTGGTTGGCTGCTTCTTTGCATCATCTGAAGCACGAAGCTTGGAGCCAAACGGAAGCTCACCCTTGGCATCGTGAGAGCCCGGGGTAGCACAATAGAGCTCTGAGTGCCCTACACTACTAGCGAAAAGCCTAGCAGCAGCGCGGGTTTTGGGCCTCTCAATAGCGCGGGGACCGGCGCTACTAATAAGGCGCTATAGCTAACGTATAGTAGTAGCACCTGTTGTCCCATGCTACTGCTATACATGAATAGCTGTAGCGCTCTTTAGAAAAGGGCGCTGCTGATATTATCTGCAGTGCTGTTTACAGGGAAGCGCTACTGGTAAGGCGGCGCTACTGCTAGATTTCCCCCCCCCTCGCTACTACTAGTTTTATTAGTTTTTTCCCTACATATTTGTTTTGTATTTGTTTTGTATTTGAATAGGCTTTATACAATAATCTTTAGCATATCATACACATACAAATGTAATCATAGCATATACATACAATTAGTCTCATCAAATCATGTCACCATCATAATCATCATCCAACACAAAGTGGTCTCTCATCATCATCTCGAAAATAGCGATACAAGTCTCGATTACTTGCAAATACATCGTCATCCATCTAAACAATGATATACGTGAGAAGAGCTATCACTTTGAGTACATGAGTTCGTATCCCTCTCTCGCATTAGCGCGAACCTAAACTAACTACTGCCTGTCGCTCGGAAACCGGAAACCGGTACACCTGGGCCTGACACTCCGGCCACTTGTTGTATATATACTCCTGGCGTAGCACTTCTTCGCCATCTATGATCTATGCACATGCATCGTCACATGAGTCGATGATATGCAACATATATAGTTGAGCAACAGAAAGAGACAGACTTGGCAAAAATAGAAACAACATATCATAAGCCTAAATAACAAAGTTCATCGTACCCAAAATGCCCTAACTAGAGTGATTTTTGCTAGTCGAGGAGGAGGACGGTTTAATTACATCACAAATAAAGTTTCACCGTGCATAACTCAAAGTTTTGTCATACAGAAAGTATGGACTAAACTGACACATTGTCATATATCGACAATCACTCCACCATGTCGTGCCATCCATCCATGTTAGGGAGATAGTCCTCGAGCTTAGTGAAAGGCTTCATGTCAAAACGTTGAGAGGCTATCCATGTTCGGACGTCTTCCTGCGACATTTGTCCTTCTCCGTAGAACATCCCTGTTTTTCCGATGACCTCCTTCATGATGATTTGGGCAAGTTCGCGCTGGATGTTATAGAACTCAGCTCGAAGTCGATGATCCTCGATATCTCCTATGCCCTTTGCCCATTGCAGAATATGGGCATCGCTGGATCTAGGTGACATGCGAAGGTTCTGGTGATCCCGTCTGTACTCCAGCATGTGGTGTAGGACATAGAATCCATCATTAAGAGAATCGTTCGGTTGCTGGATGCAGCAGAAGTCAGTCTTATGGCTGAAGGCGACCCTGCTGCCCCTTCTCTTCTTGTCCCCGACCTCTCCACCCCTTGCTTGGTAGTAAAACATAGCACTGTCAAGAACATCCTTGGGTGTAATCCTTATTGTGAATGTTCTTCGACGAGTCCAAGTAAAGAGCGTGGGAGAATCGGGGGTAGAGGATGATGAGGACGGCGCGCCCGCCGCTGCGCAAAATAAGTACACCTCAAATTAATTAGCCTCCACCGTGCAAATGAATGATTGAAATCGAAGGAAGGATAGCAGCGCAGATGACTTACACGGGATGATAAGGCACGAGAATCGCCTCGTTGTCCTTATTAGCGAGCATGAAACTGACGATGTAATCCCTCGTGTATTCACCGTGCTTTGCACAGACTCCCAAGAAGCCCTCGTGCATGTAGTACGGGTCAGCGACACAGATATGAGATATCTGCTCAACCCCGATGATGTAGTTCATGTGCAAGGCATAAAGGCGGACAAACGTAAAATCCAGCTTCTTCATGTGAAACATGTCGAATATGTAATTTAATCAGAGGAAGAACTTATCCGCGGGGAAGCTGTCGACGTACGCGAAATGTTAACCACGTAGATTGGGTATCCTGGATCTTTCGAGGCGATGAGGCCTTTCTCTACCCGCAGCACATCATCATGAAGTCTCCTTAGATCACCGAATCTGGCCCATAGCGCTGTTGCAGGTAGGATTGGTTGACCGGGGATATGCCATTTATCCGCATCGGGGATATCTATACGATCCTGAAGCCGAGGCTGCTGAGGTGGATGGATCATAGAATCAGCTTTTTTGCCTTTCCCCGCTCTCTTCCTAGACTTCTTTACTACCGGAAGGTCGTCCATAATACGTTGAGACGGCAATTCAGGCACCGACTCATGATGCTCAAACCCTGAGGAGGCGCCATTATAGACATACTGTTCAGCGCCATCGTCATCCTCATCCTCATCCATGGCGACGTCATTAGCGACTAATGGAGTCTCTTCCTTACCCCGTCCGCTATCACCCAACCAGACACCCGACGCTAATTGGGTAGGTGGGGTGTTGATGTTCATACCTTGCTGAGGCTGCGTGCTCGTGGGTGTGCTCCCGGCCGCCTCTAGATGAAGCAGACTCTTTGGCCACAATAGGACCCACCCATTGCAACAATCACCAAGCCGCCGCGGGGTCTCGTCGTCATCCCCCACTAGTATTAGAGGAGGCAAATTCTCGTGGCCCGGTTTGACACTGGCCACGGAAACCTTGAAGACGTTCGGGGGGATCGGCCGACTGTGGAACAATGGTTCCTTCGGCTCCATTATCGTCACCTTCCCCACGTCCACCTTCTGGTCGCTGATGGTGTACAATATAGTGCATGGGGTTTCGTCGGCCTGCAAAGAAAAGTCTGCGACGTGAGACATCCGAAAGGCAATGAAAATGGGAGATTATACATTTATATTGAAGGGGGGCGGTGTGACAGATACCGTGAGGGCGTCGTGCTCAGCCAAAGACGAAGCACCACCGAGCACGTCCGGTGCGGGAGCCGATGCGGGAGCAGGTGCGGGAGCCAGTGCGGGAGCAGGTGCTGGTGCAACGCTAATCGAGCTTCTCCCCAAGAAGTCAGCAAGGGGAAAGTCCTCTGCATTTTTTTCTGGATTTTGCCTTGTCCAAGTGAAAACGCCCGTCACCAAGGAAGTAGACAAATCTGCAACCACCTGTTTCGAGGCAGCTACACTGTTGCGACTGTCTGAGATGATTTCTTCTCAACCGCAATCTCAACCTTCTTGTCGATGTTTTCTTCAGTTAACCTCCGTCTTTCCTTTCTCTCCTCCGTGGTCTCACGGTAGTACTTCTTCCACGTGGCGCCGTCTTCAACACCGTGCACACGTCCATACGACGGTCGAGTATCCACCGGTTGTCGTTTCAATATGTTCAACACCTGGTTGAATGGAGTGTCCCACTTGGGCCTCGCCAATGCCTCAGACGGCGAGTCGCTTTCGGCCGCAATCCGGTGCTGCTCTCTTTGCAAAAGGCACAAGGATCGTTTACAAATATGACTAACGTGTGCAGTCGAATTGATGAGAAACTAAAATTACCAGCAGTCTCATGAACTCCGTAATGACTGGTTTTTTCTGGTAAACCTTCTTCATTGGGTCCAACGGTGCCGGGCCCTGAGGACGTCACGCTCCTGCGGGACGGTGAACTCCGCCAAGGGGTCTGGGATGCCTAGACTCGCGGCTTCCGCGTCCTCCTTGGCCCATTTAGACCTCTTTCCGCCGTAACCACGGCTTTCGAGGTGGTGGCTCCCAATGTTCCTCTCTTGAAGCCCCTTCATGTACTTAGACTTTTTTTGGCAGCTTCGGCCTCGCAAGCCTCCTTGAATATTTGAAACTGCTCTTCCGTGATTGTCGGATTATCCATTACAATCTCGGAGTAGGGTTCCTTGTCGATGATCTTTGCTTTCACTCGATTTTTCCAGGCAGCCAACGCGTCGCTAAACTTGGTCATGGCGTGTTTGTTCATCTTCTTCATTGCCGGGTCCTCATATGGATCTTCATAATCCTTCTCATTCCGGCCCGGGAACAAGAATATCTGGTGAAACTTCTTTAGGAGGGAGCTCCTCATATTTCTATCTTCTATAGTTTCTCATCGTTGATGGTGGTGGTTGTCCGTACGATGCAGCCTATTTGATTGTCGTAGCACGCATGTGCTTCCTCGGGCGCCTTTGGCTCAAAATTGCCGTCGTCCACCTCCGTGACCACCAGTCTAGTAGTCCTGAGTTTGTTAGGAAGTTGTTGCCTCTTTGCTTTCGGTTCTACACCAGCTCCGCTCCCCGAGGCAACACCGGTCTCAGTCTCAGCGCTGGTCTCGATGCCGGTCTCAGTCTCAGCACCGGTCTGCGTGTCGGTCTCAATCCACGATGCCACCAGTGGGCCCAGCAACAACATTGGTTGATCGTCGGCAAGGCTAAAAAATTCGTCTGCCGCCTGGTAAACGTCGTCGCAATCACCAGAACCCTGTCCTTCATCGTTGCTAGCCATGTTTCCTATGATTAAATCTAGTCAATTAATTCTAGACCTAATAAAATGAATAATGACATAAAAAGGCCTATTGTTTTGCAGGAACGTTGACTCCTTCCTGGTGCGGCAAATTCCGAGCACTCGATATGTCCTAGTTTATAGCACAAGTCATGCCGAAATTCACGGAAAATTTTGGCATGACCTTTGCTAAAAAGTGGACAAATCGAGAACCTGAAATTTGCCGGAATAGAAATGAATCAACATTCCGGCAAAACATAGGCCACTCAACATCATTCCCTAGAAACAACAAAGCCACTTGGGCACAATCGAACAACTTCAATGAAAATATATAACATGACCACTTCAATGAAAAGATATAATCAACAATAAAAGTCTAGGAAGGGATCATCTTTAAAATAAAATTTGCCTAAATTCTTTTCCTTGAAAAATAGTGGTCTTTTCAAAAATCAAAAACCTTTGCAAAATGACCTCACTAAACACTTCTCTGCCTAGGACAGAACCCAAATTATGTTGATCTAGCTATTCCTCTCTCCCAAACAAACACACATTATTATCTCTAACCCTTCTCTGCCTAGGACAGAACCCAATTAAATTGCAAAGGAACTCCATTTCTCTAACCCTTCTGACCTAATGCTCTAAAATAAAATTCTCCTCTAACCTAGCCAACCTACTTAACCTAGCTTGTTAATCCAATGAACCTAATTAACCGACCTATTTAACCTAGTTAGTCAATCTAGTTTACCTAGATAATTAACCTAATTAAACTAGTTAACGCAACTAGTTCTCTCTCAAAGCCCTAAATAAAATTTTGCACTAATTAACCTAGATAATTAACCTAATTAAACTAGTTAACCTGACTAGTTCTCTGTCAAAGCCCTAACTAAAATTTTGCACTAACCTAGATAATTAACATAATTAAACTAGTTAACCTAACTACTTCTCTGTCAAAGCCCTAAATAATTTTTACCCTAACCTAGATAATTAACCTAATTAAACTAGCTAACCTATGCATGAGAGAGAGGGGGGGGGCTTACAAAGGATGGCTCTGATGGTGGCGAGGGAGGCAGTGGTGGCAAGGGAGGCAGGGGCATCTCTAGTGACTGAAAGCACAAGTGCTCCCTGGGTGGTTTTGGTAATTAATGTCAACATATCTCTTGTTGGACTAACACTTTTACCTAGTATGTTTCAGACAAGTTCAACAATGGAGTGGCATGGACTAAAGGATGTGGAACCCCTTCAAGATGCTAAGGACAAAGGATTGGCTCAAGCTCCAAGATCAAGACTCTACATTTTCTATTTTAGTGATCACATTGAGTCTATAGGAAAAGCCAATACTATCAAGAGGGGATGAGGTGTTGCTTAATGGCTTGCTTGCTCAAAGTGCTTAGTAATATGCTCCAAAGCCCTTAACTACTTTCTCACATCCACATATGTCCTAAACCAAAAGTCTAACTCGGCCCCACCGATTATTTCTATCCGGCGCCACCGAGTTCAGATATCATAGCCACTGCCACAAACCCTAGGCAAATCGGTCTCACCGATAGGGATCTCGATGGGATTGTAATCTCTCTTTGTATGTCCATTACCAAAATCGGTCTCACCGAGTTTGAGTAATCGGTGCTACCGAGATTACAATGCAAACTCTCTAGTTAACTTATTACCAAAATCGGTCCTACCGAGTTTGTGTAATCGGTCAAACCGAGTTTGCCTGACCAACTCTCTGGTTAGCTTATTACCAAAATTGGTCTCACCGAGTTTGTGTAATCGGTCTCACCGAGATTACGTTATGCCATAACCCTAACCATATCGGTCCTACCGAGTTGCATGTCGGTCCCACCGAAAATCCTAACAGTCACTAGATTTGCTAAATCGGTCTGACCGAGTTTACCAATTCGGTCTCACTGAGTTTCGCAAGTTGTGTGTAACGGTTAGATTTTGTGTGGAGGCTATATATACCCCTCCACCTCCTCTTCATTCATGGAGAGAGCCATCAGAACGAATCTACACTTCCAGCATCCATTTTCTGAGAGAGAACCACCTACTCATGTGTTGAGACCAAGATATTCCATTCCTACCATATGAATCTTGATCTCTAGCCTTCCCCAAGTTGGTTTCCACTCAAATCATCTTTCCACCAAATACAAATCCTGTGAGAGAGAGTTGAGTGTTGGGGAGACTATCATTTGAAGCACAAGAGCAAGGAGTTCATCATCAACACACCATTTGTTACTTCTTGGAGAGTGGTGTCTCCTAGATTGGCTAGGTGTCACTTGGGAGCCTCCAACAAGATTGTGGAGTTGAACCAAGGAGTTTGTAAGGGCCAGGAGATCGCCTACTTCGTGAAGATCTACCGCTAGTGAGGCAAGTCCTTCGTGGGCGACGACCATGGTGGGATAGACAAGGTTGCTTCTTTGTGGACCCTTCGTGGGTGGAGCCCTCCGTGGACTCGCGCAACCGTTACCCTTCGTGGGTTAAAGTCTCCATCAACGTGGATGTACGATAGCACCACCTATCGGAACCATGGCTCAAAAATCACCGTGACTCCAAATTGCGTTTGAATCCTCCAATCCTTCCCTTTACATTCTCGCAAGTTGCACGCTTTACTTTCCGCTGCTCATATACTCTTTGCATGCTTGCTTGATATGTGTTGTGATTGTTAAACTTGTGCCAAAACTCCACTTGAACTTAAAGAAGTTAAAAACTGCAACTTTTGATACTTAGTTTCTAATCACCCCCCCTCTAGACACCTCTTCTCGATCCCTTTCATTTGGTATCAGAGCTTTGGTCTCCATTGCTTTGGTCTAAACACAATTGGAGGAAGATGGATAAGTCTACTATTGGGAGTCTTAGACATAGAGTACCTATACTTGATGGAGAGTACTTTCATGAGTGAAAAAATGAGATACTTGTGATTTTCAGTCAATATCATTTGAACAAGTACATTGTTAGCCCTTGTGCACCTCATGTTGATCCTATGCATCCTACCCTTGATGAGTCAATTGACATGATCCGCAATCTTAGAACTGCCGAACTTATCATTAGAGGCTTGCCTAGAAACTTGATAGGATGTTTGCCTACTCTTAAGTGTGCCTACACCATATGGAAATTTCTTGAGGAACGTTTTCCAAATTATTCCTTGAAAAATCTTGATGAAATTCTCCGTAAGTCTATTGCCTTGAGTAAGATGAATTCTAGTGATCCTATGTTTGGTGATTGTCTATTTGAGCTTACAAACCTTATGCGTGCCAAAGGAGATGTTGGAATTATAAGTGATATTATTTCCGAAGCTATAAATATTCATAAACAAGATCTTTGTCAAAATCACTCTAACGAACTACCCTCTCTAGGATTTGATCCACCACATGACGATATTGAACATGGATACTATGATGAGGATGGGGATAGTGACTTCGATCTTGATGATGCAATGAGACACTTTGGTCTTATGGCAAATATTCGGGGATATATGGCAGGAGGAAAGGAATGGATTCTTGATAGTGGATGTACCGATCACATGACCGGAGATAAAGATATGTTTCGTGAGCTTGCTGAAAACGATGGACCTCGAAAGTATGTCACTTTCGGTGACAACTCAAAGGGTAAGGTGGTTGGCCTCGGTAAGGTGGCCATATCACATGATAGCTCCATACAAAATGTCATGCTCATTGAATCTCTTGGCTACAACTTACTTTCAGTATCTAGACTTGCTGATTTCGGTTTCAATGTCCTATTTACTGAAGTAGATTGCCAAGTGTTTTGTAGAGATAATCATAAAATGGTCTTTACCGGTGTACGTAGAGGTGATCTATACATTGTTGATTTCACTAAAAAGGCTCAACCTAGAACTTGCTTTATTGCTAAATCCTCTAAAGGTTGGTTATGACATAGACGATTAGGTCATGTTGGTATGCGAAACCTTGACAAGCTTATTAAAGGAAATCATATCCTCGGAGTTAACAATGTCATATTTGATAAGGATAGACTTTGCAGCGCTTGTCAGGAAGGTAAACAGGTTGGAGGAAGGCATCCAGTGAAGAACATCATGACCACAAGGAGGCCACTCGAGCTACTTCACATGGATCTTTTTGGTCCCAATGCTTACAAAAGTCTCGGTGGAAATTTTTTTGGTCTAGTTATAGTTGATGATTTTTCAAGATTTATGTGGGTGTTCTTTCTCGATGATAAATTGCAGGTTCAAAAGATCTTCAAAAATTTCCGTAAGAAGGCCCAAAATCAATTTGAAGTGAAGATCAAGAAGGTTCGCAGCGACAACGGAACGGAGTTCAAGAACGCAAATGTGGACACCTTTCTTGACGAAGAAGGGATTTCACATGAGTTCTCGGCTACGTACACACCTCAACAAAATGGAGTTGTTGAGAGGAAGAACCGGACGCTCATCGAAATGGCGAGAACAATGCTTGATGAGTACAAGACACCGAAGCACTTTTGGGAGGAAGCGGTTGAGACAGCTTGTCATGCAACAAATCGCTTGTATCTTCACAAGCTACTCAGCAAGACGGCATACGAGCTCCTCACCGGTAACAAACCCCAAGTTGGATACTTTTGAGTATTTGGCTCAAAGTGCTACATTCTTGATAAGCATCGTCGTTCTAAATTTGCTCCTAAGTCTCATGAGGGTTTCCTACTCGGTTATGGCTCAAACTCTCACACATACCGTGTCTATAACAATTTCACCCGAAAGGTTGAAGAAATGGTAGATGTGAAGTTTGCTGAATCTAACGGCTCGCAAGTAGAGCAATTGCCAATTGATGTAGGAGACAAAGATCCCTCAGAAGCAATCCAAGACTTGTCTATTGGAAAGATTCATCCAACGGAAGTGAAGGAGAGTAACTCGTCAGTCCAAGTGGAAGCTTCTACCTCATGACAAGGTGAACCAAGGGTTGATACGGAAGCATCCACAAGTGGGACACACCAAGATGAAGAAAACGAGGAAGTGCGCCAAGACAAACGTCAACAACCTCCTTCTCCACAATGGCAAGAGAACGACAACGCCAACAATGAAGAAGGCCAAGAAGAAGAACAAGATGAAGAAGATGTTCAACAAAGACCCAAGCAAAAGCTGACACGAGTTCGAGCAAGAATTGCTAAACACCATCCCGTCGAGCAAATCTACAACGACATCCAAACCGGGAGAATCACTCGCTCTAAAACTCGTTTGGCTAACTTTTATGAACACTATTCATTCATCTCTAGCATTGAACCTATGAATGTTGAAGAAGCATTGGAAGATCCGGATTGGATAAATGCCATGCATGAAGATCTACACAACTTTGAGAGAAATCAAGTTTGGACATTGGTTGAGAAGCCCGACAACAACCACAACATCATTGGTACCAAATGGGTGTTTCACAACAAGCAAGATGAAGATGGACAAGTAGTTCGCAACAAAGCATGTCTCGTCGCCCAAGGCTACACACAAGTCGAAGGTATGGACTATGGTGAGACTTATGCTCCCGTTGCTAGACTTGAGTCCATTCGCACCTTACTTGCCTATGCTAATCACCATGATATCACCTTATACCAAATGGACATTAAAAGTGCTTTCCTAAATGGTGAAATAGAGGAGGAAGTTTATGTTAAACAACCTCCCGGCTTTGTTAATCCTGAGAAACCTGATCATGTTTACAAACTTCACAAAGCTCTTTATGGTCTTAAACGAGCTCCTAGAGCGTGGTATAAATGCTTGACCAAGTTCCTTATTGAAAAAGGCTTTGAAATTGGAAAAATAGTTTCTACTCTTTTTACTAAAAGGGTCAATGGAGAACTATTTGTATGCCAAATCTATGTTGATGATATTATATTTGGTTCTACTAACCCTCATTTTAGTGAAAAGTTTGGAAGCTAATGTCGGAGAAGTTTGAGATGTCTATGATGAGTGAACTCAAATTCTTTCTTGGTTTGCAAATCAAGCAAACTAAGGAAGGTACCTTTGTCTCTCAAACAAAGTACACCAAGGACTTATTCAAGAAGTTCAATATGCAAGAATGCAAAGGTATGACTACACCCATGCCTACTAGTGGACATCTTGATTTGACCAAAGATGGTGAACCGGTTGATCAAAAGGTTTATCGCTCTATGATTGGTTCATTGTTATATCTATGTGCTTCACGTCCCGATATCATGCTAAGTGTGTGCATGTGTGCACGATATCAAGCCACTCCTAAAGAATGTCATCTTAAGGCCGTGAAAAGGATAGTGAGATACTTAATCCATACACCAAATTTTGGTATTTGGTATCCTAAGAGGGCCTCTTTCGATCTTGTTGGCTACTCCGACTCGGACTATGCCAGTGACAAGGTTGATAGAAAATCCACTTCGGGTACTTGTCAATTTCTTGGTAGATCTCTTGTGTCTTGGTCTTCTAAGAAACAAAACTCGGTATCCTTATCCACCGTCGAAGCGGAATACATTGCCGCTGGTTCATGTTGTGCTCAATTACTTTGGATGACCCAAACTCTTAAAGATCATGGGATATATGTGAAACATGTTCCATTACTTTGTGACAATGAAAGTGCTATCAAGATTGCTCACAATCCCGTGCAACACTCTCGAACTAAGCATATTGAAGTTTGTCATCATTTCATTCGAGATCATGTTGCTAAGGGTGACATTAATCTTAAGCATGCTCGCACCGAAAAGCAATTAGCGGACATATTTACTAAACCACTTGATGAGAGAGTGTTTTTCAGGTTAAGAGGAGAATTGAACATCATTGATGCTTCAAACTTGGAGTAGGAACTCCATTGGATACATGCAAGATATGAGCTTATGACTAACCCTTGATATTTCTCTTATGATGATAATCTTATGTCTTGGATATATTTGCACCTTGCATGTTATCTAACCCATGTAGGTACTTGGATGAATCTAAGTCTATGAGATTTCAACTCACTCACATCTTGAGCAATCTCTACATCACCAAGTCTCTACACAATGGTGGTTGAAGACAAGGAAGCACGAAACCATTCAAACATATCCTTTGACAAATTCTATGTTAAGTTTCATGATTGTCACTATGGATACACAAGTGCTCTTCCTTGCAAGAACTAACCCATGTAGGTAGATGAACTCAAATTCCGAATGGTGCTCCCAACTCTTGATGAGCTACATCAACCTTGAGCAACCACACAAGTTCAACTACATGATCATGATCAACACCACCACCCAAGGTATGTTATTCCATCTTAGAGAAGCTTTACTCCAAGTCATGAGTCAAAGCAACTCGACAAGATGAGAATACATCAAAATGCTAAAACAGAAAATGGTAACCCCATTTTGAGCTTAAACGATGAGTATGACCTATGATCAAGTGATCTCACTTGACTCCTAAGTCAATATACTCTAACATAGGTGATTTTGTCGCCGACCAATTCTAGATGAAGTTCTCTCGTGTTCTTTTCTGTGCTCTTGCACTTGTCTCATGCATATTTGTTTTCCCTTTCAAAAAAACTTCATCTAGATTTCTTTTCTTTTCTTTTCTATTTGTTTTGCATTCCCTGCATCCAATTCATTGCAAATCTTTCAGTTAATTCCTTGCAAATCCTTGTGAGATCTTACTTGTCTAGTGAGCTGAGGTGACAAGTGTTTTCTCTGGGATGAACTCGGTCTCACCAGTTTGTTGTTCTCAGTCCAACTAAATCCTTTCGGTGCAACCGAAGCATACAACTCGGTGCCACCGATTTCACAACAGGAAAAACATTTTGCCATTTATTCCTGCACTACTTTTGATCCAGCTCCACTCAATGAATCTCATCCTCTACAAGCATCACATATCACTGGTTTATGCTGTGACTCAAGGACCAACCCCATTTATGACAAATTCCAGAAGGCCCTTCTTGGAAATTGATGTCAAAGGGGGAGAGAGAGATCACATCAAAGCTTATCACTTCAACAGGGGGAGAGAGATATCTCCAGGGGGAGAGAATATTCAAGAAGAGAGTAATCTTCAAGGATCCTAGATGCTTGGTGTCCAAGAGGAGAGATGCCACATGTCTACTTGAGGGGAAAGACATGTTCATATTTGCTTATTTGCATTTGCTCTGTTCATTTGTTTCTTTGAGCTCTGATTTTGCATTTTGCCCTGATTTCTGTTCCCTATCTTCTCCCAGTATCCCATGCTAGATTCAGGGGGAGCAAGACATCTAAGGGAAACAAAATCTTTAAATTCATTGCACATCTTTACCTTTGGGAACATGTCTATATTCAATGTGGTACTTAGTACTCACTCTCAACATGTCATCCCAGTCTTGGTACTCTTGTGGTTTCTTTTGTTTGCTCTGGCTAGTAGGTGTATCTATGTTATCTAACCTTATTTTCACAGGTTCATTCCATCCAAGCCAACTCAAGACCGCAAGGTAAGTATATGCATCAAAATCATGCGTATGAGGAATTCTTGCTGATGTACATACTATTTGCAAGAAGGACTCATGAGCATGAAGGTACATTTCTCATGCTCACATCATTTGCTCTGATGCATATAGCCAAGATACATGTAACACATTGCTTACTCTGTCATGTTTATGCATTCACATGCTTCTATATTCCATATTCACATGATTGCATACATGTAAGGGGAGCCTATGCATGTTACATGTCTTTCCAAAGCTTTACTTGTTATAATCTATATCTTTATCTAAGGCTTTGATGTATGTTGTCATCAATTACCAAAAAGGGGGAGACTGAAAGCACAAGTGCTCCCTGGGTGGTTTTGGTAATTAATGTCAACATATCTCTTGTTGGACTAACACTTTTACCTAGTATGTTTCAGACAAGTTCAACAATGGAGTGGCATGGACTAAAGGATGTGGAACCCCTTCAAGATGCTAAGGACAAAGGATTGGCCCAAGCTCCAAGATCAAGACTCTACATTTTCTATTTTAGTGATCACATTGAGTCTATAGGAAAAGCCAATACTATCAAGAGGGGATGAGGTGTTGCTTAATGGCTTGCTTGCTCAAAGTGCTTAGTAATATGCTCCAAAGCCCTCAACTACTTTCTCACATCCACATATGTCCTAAACCAAAAGTCTAACTCGGCCCCACCGATTCTTTCTATCCGGTGCCACCGAGTTCAGATATCATAGCCACTGCCACAAACCCTAGGCAAATCGGTCTCACCAATAGGGATCTCGGTCTCATCGAGATGGGATTGTAATCTCTCTTTGTATGTCCATTACCAAAATCGGTCTCACCGAGTTTGAGTAATCGGTACTACCAAGATTACAATGCAAACTCTCTGGTTAACTTATTACCAAAATCGGTCCTATCGAGTTTGTGTAATATGTCAAACCGAGTTTGCCTGACCAACTCTCTGGTTAGCTTATTACCAAAATCGGTCTCATCGAGTTTGTGTAATCAGTCTCACTGAGATTACGTTATGCCCTAACCCTAACCATATCAGTCCTACCGAGTTGCATGTCGGTCCCACCGGAAATCCTAACGGTCACTAGATTTGCTAAATCGGTCTGACCGAGTTTACCAATTCGGTCCCACCGAGTTTCGCAAGTTGTGTGTAACGGTTAGATTTTGTGTGGAGGCTATATATACCCCTCCACCTCCTCTTCATTCGTGGAGAGAGCCATCATAACGAATCTGCACTTCCAGCATCCATTTTCTGAGAGAGAACCACCTACTCATGTGTTGAGGCCAAGATATTCCATTCCTACCATATGAATCTTGATCTCTAGCCTTCCCAAGTTGCTTTCCACTCAAATCCTCTTTCCACCAGATCCAAATCCTATGCGAGAGAGTTGAGTGTTGGGGAGACTATAATTTGAAGCACAAGAGCAAGGAGTTCATCATCAACGCACCATTTGTTACTTCTTGGAGAGTGGTGTCTCCTAGATTGGCTAGGTGTCACTTGGGAGCCTCCGACAAGATTGTGGAGTTGAACCAAGGAGTGTGTAAGGGCAAGGAGATCGCCTACTTCGTGAAGATCTACCTCTAGTGAGGCAAGTCCTTCGTGGGCGACGTCCATGGTGGGATAGACAAGGTTGCTTCTTCGTGGACCCTTCGTGGGTGGAGCCCTGCGTGGACTCGCGCAACCGTTACCCTTCGTGGGTTGAAGTCTCCATCAACGTGGATGTACGATAGCACCACCTATCGGAACCACGCCAAAAACATATGTGTCTCCAATTGCGTTTGAATCCTCCAAACCCTTCCCTTTACTTTCTTGCAAGTTGCATGTTTTAATTTCCGCTGCCTATATACTCTTTGCATGCTTGCTTGAATTGTGTGATGATTGCTTGACTTGTCCTAAGATAGCTTAAATCTGCCAAACTCTAAAATTGGGAAAAGGTTAGGTTTTTAATTGGTCAAGTAGTCTAATCACCCCCCTCTAGACATACTTCAAGGTCCTACAAGTGGTATCAGAGCGTTGGTCTCCATTTTCTTTGATTTCCATAGCTTTTGGTGGTCATAGCCTTGGTTTCACAACCTAGGAGAGTATGGCGTCTAGCGAGGGAAATTATCACCATAGAGGTCCTTTCTTTGATGGTACTAATTTTGCTAGTTGGAAGCATAAGATGAAAATGCATATTCTCGGACATAACCCCGCCGTTTGGGCAATTATTTGTATTGGCTTGCAAGGTGAATTCTTTGATGGGAGAGAACCGAACCGTGAAGCGAATGCGGAAGAATTGAAGATGCTGCAATACAACGCTCAAGCTTGTTATATCATCTTCAACGGATTGTGCCCCGAAGAATTCAACAAAATCAGCCGTCTTGAGAATGCAAAGGAAATTTGGGATACTTTGATTGATATGCACGAAGGTACCGAATCCGTCAAGGAATCCAAGTTGGATGTGCTCCAAAGTCAGCTTGACAAGTTCAAAATGAAGGATGGTGAAGGTGTCGCTGAAATGTACTCTAGGCTTGCACTTATCACAAATGAGATTGCCGGCTTAGGGAGTGAAGAGATGACCGACATGTTCATCATCAAGAAGATCCTAAGAGCATTGGATGGAAAGTATGATACCGTGTGCACATTGATCCAAATGATGCCAAACTACAAAAATCTCAAGCCAACGGAAGTCATCGGAAGAATTGTTGCTTATGAGATGTCACTCAAGGATAAGGAGGAACTTCACAACAAGTCAAGTGGTGCTTACAAAGCCTCAAGTGAATCCCCCACATCATCAAGTGAGAAATAAACCTTCAATTAAGAATTGAGCTTAATGGTGAAGAACTTCAACAAATTCTACAAGAGTAGAAGCAAAGAAAGAAGCTCCAAGTCAAGGTCTTATCATGACAAAAGATCTTCTAGTCGAGAGCGCAATTGCTACAATTGTGGGAGGCCTGGACACTACTCCAATGAGTGTACGACACCCTACAAAAGAAGAGAAGATTCTCCAAAAAGAAGAAGCAAAAGAGAAGAATCACCACCAAGAGAGAGGAGGAGTAGAGATGATCGTTATGAACGAAGACCTTCACGGAGAAGCAAGGATTCGGAAAGGAAGGACAAGTCATCAAGGAGCTACACAAAACGAAGACATCAAGCTCATGTTGGTGAATGGGTATCCGGCTCCGACTCCGACAATCACTCCGAGAGAAGCTATCACTCCGACTCCGAACATACTCAAGATGAAGGTGTTGCCGGTCTAGAACTTGTGTCAACCAACTCCTACAACATATTTGATTCACCAAATGAAGGAATTGGAAGATGCTTCATGGCCAAAGGTCCAAAGGTAACACATCCTGAGTATGTTGATTTCAATAGTGATGAAAATGACTTGCTTGTGGGTGATGATTTACTTGTTGACAACTCTAGTGATGAATACTATGATGAAATGTCAATTAATCATGCTAATCAAACAAATGACAATGATAAGGAGAAAATTGAGCTTCTAACTAAAGAACGAAACACTCTAAAGTTGGCTCATGAAACTATCTTCGAAGATCATCGAGAACTTTTAAGGGCTCATGAGAAGTTACGCTTTGAAAAGCTCAATCTTGAGCAAGAGCATGAGTTCTTAAAGGCAATCAATGATGATCTCCATAAGAAAAGTTCTTCTTACATTGCCAAGCGTTTACTCTTATCTACTTATATGCCTCAAGTCAAGTCTGGTAACAAGTACATGAAAGATACTTCCTCTAGTAGTAACAATAATAATGTTAAATCCAATATTGTTGCTTCTAGTAGTATTGATTCCACTAATGATTCTCTTAGCCAAGTTACACTTGAGCAAGAAAATAGCTTATTGAAGGGAATTATAGAGAAAGGTGTTTACAAGAGCCTTGCCGGGAGTAAGCAATTCGAGGAAATTGTACGCAAGCAAGGAAGACACCGGAAGAATCAAGGTGTTGGTTTTGAACGAAAGTTCAATGCCAATGGAGTTGAGTGGGAAGAAGATCAATACCCCAAGACGAAGTTTGTTCCTCAACAAGAGAAGTATGATCCTACTTCCTTCAAGGGAACACAAGCTCAAGATGATCTTCCTCCACAAGACCACAAGAACAAATGCAAGGATAAGCTTCAAGAAGAGAGTGATGCATTTGAAGAAGCACCTAAAGTCTCGGTCAAGTGGATTCCCAAGACTATGTCAAGTCCCACTTCATCAAGTACAACTACAACTCCAAGGATTCCCATCAAGATGATGTGGATCCCGAAGAAGAAGAACTAGAGAGTTCTTGAGGGTGACTCCGCCAACATTCTTCACTCATATCTTTATGGCAAGGACAAGTGCAATCAACTTCCACATCTTGCACTAGTTCAAGGAGTCACAAACCCTCATGTTGGTAAGGCAAGGGACAAGGTAACCTAATGGTTTCATGGACATCATCTTGTGTGTGCATCACTCTATGTCTATGGATATTCTTGTTTGTTCCTTATGGGACTAACCCATGTAGGCAAGTTGAAAGTGCAACTCACTCCAAAGAATTGCTCCAAATGATCTACTTCAACATTGAGCATCCACATCTTCAACACCTACATGAAGTCATCATCAACAAAACCCAAGGTTAGTTCATCCCTCTAAAGGGGGAATCTCACATCTAGGGGGAGCTTAACTAAAAAAAATGAGTCAAAGCAACTCTAATGGTGTGAACACATAAATGCATTATGTAAAAGTGGTAACCCCACCTGAGCTTAAACGATGAGTATGACCTATGATCAAATGTTCTCATTTGACTCCTAAGTCAATATACTCATATATAGATGACCTAGTCATCGCCAATTGTTTGATAGATGCTAGAATTGGTTGTGCATGCTTTGCCACATATTTCATTTGCCATTTTATTGTGTGAGCATGTTGGTGCATATTTTACTCATTCAAGGACATCCACTTGTTGTTTTGATTGTTGTGTTCATTCTTCTTTTGGCCAAGTGGATGGACAAGAATGCCTAAGAACCCTCTCTAGCTATCTATGCTTTTCTCGTCTCAAACTCTATTCATGCTACATCACAAAATTTGATCAAGTCAGATTCGAACCATTCTGTGTGAGGAGCACTCGGAGTCCCCGATTCTTCATAGACTTAAACTTCCAAAACCTCTTTGTGATTCTCGGTCTGACCGATTCCTCCATTTCGGTCCTACCGAGATCATTAAGTTGATCTAAGTTTTCAATCTTGGTGCAACCGATTTGAAACTTTTCGGTCACACCGAGTTGCTGTAACTGAACACAGTTATACATCTCGGTGCCACCGAGTTGTTCCACTCGGTCACACCGACAGGGTCGGGCTATATATAGACACGGGCAAAATTTTGGAAATTTCTCCGAACCCTTTCGCCCGCGCAATAGCCCGCTCTGCCATCGAAGGTCTCTGGATCGTCTCCTCGTTGCCAGCCGCCTCTTGTCGCTGGTCTCCGCCGCCGTCAACGGAATTCAACCCCACCATTGCCGCCGTAGCGAGTTCATCGCCGCACTAGGGTATGGACTCGATCTTTGTGCTATCCACATCTGATTCCTAGCACATTGTACTCTTATTGATTCTTGCCACGATTGAAACAATCCTATCCAGCCAAAGTGGTCCGTAGAATAGATTAGATTCAAATTTTAGGGTTAGGTTTCCTCCGAAACCATCTCGGACCCACCGAGTTGAAAAACTCGGTCTCACCGATTTGGCATATGCCATTGCACTAGTGACTCTCGGTCTGACCGAGAATTACTAATCAGTGCGACCGATTTTAGGATTCTGTGAAACCCTAGCAGTCTCGGTGCCACTGAACTGTGACTCGGTCCAACCGAGTTCATCAGTTTAGGTTCCAAAAACTGCTTCGGTATCACCGAGTTTGAAAATTGGTTGATCCGAAATGCTTTCTGTGGAAAACTAAAACTAAATTTTTGAATCATTCTTTTGAAAAATCTCTGCATTTTGTGATGCTCATCCACTCTATCTCATCTATAACTCTTCACAGGGTCAGCAGTCAGCTTTTGCAGCATGTCAGACCAGAGTGACAGTCAGAACAGGTCAGCAGAGCAGATTCATATGAGTGAGGGCACTAGTCCCTCCAGCACTTCAGATGAAGGGAGCAGAAGCACTCCTAGCAACCCGCCTAAGGCTGCTACTAGGCAAAGGAGAAAGAGAACCTCAGACTCAGAAGATAAGGACTACAAAGCTGAAGAAGATGAGGCTACTTCCAAGAAAGTGGTGCTCAAGAAGGAATATGGCTCCACAAAGGATATAAAGCCAGGCATGAAGATTAAAAGGCCTGCAGGAAGACAACCAATGTCCAAGGCCAGGGCATCAACTCAACTGCCTGAGAAGCCTGATCCCAAAGAGCCAGCTGCTGAAGGCAAGAAGAGGAAGGAAAGGGTCAAGAAGACCATGGCCAGAGTTGTTGGGAAACCTTCCATGATGGAAGAGGAAGATCTTACTACACTAGCACCAAAGGCACCAAAGCTTATGGGTGATGCTATTAAATCTGGGGCTACAACAACTAAGCCCAAGGAAGCACCCAAAGCTGCCCCCAAGGCCAAGTCTGCACCAAAGAGGAATACCAGGAGTATTCCAGCTGCTGAGAAGAACAAGGCCCCAGTGCCTGAGGTTGCTAAGGAGGAAGGTGAAGAAGGACATGTTCTAAGGAAGCTCAAGCCTAAGATACCAGATCACAATGATGCCCATCCTGTGGCTGAGGACATGAACATCAGAAAAGACTCAGGATTGAGGCTATGGAGGATGGAAGATCCATATGCCACAAGGAGAAGAACTGTTGTTGATTACAGGTTCCATACAAAGGAACAACAGGACTTCTGTGAAACAATCTTATTGGACAAGAAGCCCATAGTTTGTGATATGAGGTGGGTCGACTGGACCTACATGAAGGAAAATGAAGAGCACTATCCTGGAGTGCAAGACAACCTTGTTGCTTGTGGAGTTGCAGATTTTGTTGGGCAAAAGCTCACAAACTAGAATGATGAACTTATCATGCAATTCTACTCCACATCACAGTTTTACCCATATGGAAGAATTGTTTGGATGTCTGAAGGTACAAGGTACCAATCCACTGTTGAAGAATGGGCAAAACTGATAAATGCCCCAAAGGAAAATGATGATGATCTGGATGTATATGCCAAGAAGAAAATGGGACACAATACCATGGCACACATGTACAAGGAGATCCGAGACAAAGCCCTAGAGACTTTGTCTTTTGGATCAGTCCATTTTCTGTTGTCAGGGCTGCCTACTATCAATTGGATTCTGAGGCACACTCTGTTGCCCAAGTCCGGTGACCACAACATGATCAGAGGGCATGCCATCAATATGTTGCATTTATTTGATGTGCCACAGAAATTCAAAGTCATGAGCCTTATAGTTGAAACCATTAAGAGGACTGCAGCAGATCAGAAGAGGAGCTGTGGTTATGCACCTCAGATTCAGGAATTGATCAACTCAAAGATGGGAACTGGCAAATATCTATTGGATAGGGAACATTTTCCACTCTATCCAGACTTTGAAGACAATGAGGTTGTCATGAATGAAGATGATCCATCATCAGTTCGAGCTCAAGAGAAGAAGGAGAAGGCTGCCAAGATGCCAACTCAAGAGGAGGCATCTGAGTATTTCTTGAAAAACAAGCATGAGCAGCTTGGTTACTTGATAGCATCATCACCGAGGATTGAGAAGGGGTTGGCCACCTTAACTCAAAACCAGGAGAGCTTGGAAAGAATCATGGAACAAAAATTCTATGATCTAGATGTCAAAGTAACTGAGATTCAGTCAGTTGTGGAGCAACTGCAGGATGACATGCAGGAGAGGAAGGGCAAGACAACCACAAATGTCTTTGCCAGAGTGCCTAGAGCTCAGAGGTCAGCTGTTGTGCCAGTGCCAGACACTAGAGCAACATCTTCAGCACCAGCTACTGCCCCTTCAGCTCTAGTGCAACCAACTTCAGCATTAACTCCAGCACCCTCTACATCAACTGAAGCCTTCATCCAAGGAGCCATCTCTACACCACCAACTGAAGATCAAGCCTGAGAGTCGATCTAGCACTATGCATTTTCTATGAACTTTTTGGTAACTTGTTGCCAAAGGGGGAGAAAAATGTATAGATCGTAGGAGAGAGAGTGTTGCTTTTGTTCTCTCTTGCTTTGTTGGTTTAAACTTGTTTGCTTTTTGCTTGGTTGAGATACTATGCTTGTGAGACATCGATGATCATGTGTTTGATCACAAGCTACACTTATGCATGTTTGATGATATTATCCTATCTATCTTATGTGATCATTCACTTTGCTTGGTGATGAGTGCATGTATTCAATACTTATCATTTTGAGCGCTCCACCAAGATGTATGTGACATGGAAGAGTAACCCATGAGCCTAATTCCTTGTGCATTTGCAGTCCAAAGCAAATTTTAAACTATGCACAAATTTAGGGGGATCTCTTGCTTATCACATACTTCTCAAAGCGACGATGTTTTTATTCTTATTATCATTTGTCGAAGCTTTGATCTATATGTTGACATCAATTACCAAAAAGGGGGAGATTGAAAGTGCAACTATCCCTAGGTGGTTTTGGTGATTCATAACAACATATAGCTCATTGAGCTAATGCTATTCCAAGACTATTATTTCAGGAAAGCTCAATGAATGGCATGGCATGGATGATGAAAGTGGATCCCTCAAAATACTAAGGACAAAGGATTGGCTCAAGCTCAAAGGCTCAAGACTCTTCATTCTATATTTTAGTGATCCAAGATCACATTGAGTCTATAGGAAAAGCCAATACTATCAAGGAGGGATGAGGTGTTGCTTAATGAGCCTCTTGCTTCATGTGCTTTGTGATATGCTCCAAAACCCTCAGCTACTTTCCCACATCCACAAATGACCTAAACCCAAAGCCAAAATCGGTCACACCGATTCTTCCAATCCGGCGCCACCGATTCCAAAAGTCATAGCCACTGCCACAAACCCTAAGCAAATTGGTCCTACCGATAGGGATCTCGGTCTCACCGAGTTGGGATTGTAATCTCTCTGTTTCCCTTCGTAATGTTTTGGTCTAACCGAAGTGAGCAATCGGTCCCACCAAGATTGCAATGTAAACTCTCTATTTCCCTTTTGCAACATTCGGTCTCACCGAAAAGAGCAAATCGGTCCCACCGAGTTTACCTGACCAACTCTCTGGAAAGCTTATTACCAAAATCGGCTTCACCGAGTTTGTGTAATTGGTCTTACCGAGATTATGTTATGCCCTAACCCTAACCGAATCGGTCTCACCGAGTTGCATGTCAGTCCCACCGAGTTGCATGTCAGTCCCACCGAAAATCACTAACGGTCACTAGGTGTACTAAATCGGTCCGACCGAGTCTGTTGAATCGGTCCCACCGAGTTTGGCAAATTGTGTGTAACGGTTAGATTTTGTGTGGAGGCTATATATACCCCTCCACCTCCTCTTCATTCGTGGAGAGAGCCATCAGACTAAACCTACACTTCCAACTTACCATTTCTGAGAGAGAACCACCTACTCATGTGTTGAGGCCAAGATATTCCATTCCTACCATATGAATCTTGATCTCTAGCCTTCCCAAGTTGATTTCCACTCAAATCCTCTTTCCACCAGATCCAAATCCTATGAGAGAGAGTTGAGTGTTAGGGAGACTATCATTTGAAGCACAAGAGCAAGGAGTTCATCATCAATGCACCATTTGTTACTTCTTGGAGAGTGGTGTCTCCTAGATTGGCTAGGTGTCACTTGGGAGCCTCCGACAAGATTGTGGAGTTGAACCAAGGAGTTTGTAAGGGCAAGGAGATCGCCTACTTTGTGAAGATCTACCGCTAGTGAGGCAAGTCCTTCGTGGGCGACGACCATGGTGGGATAGACAAGGTTGCTTCTTCGTGGACCCTTCGTGGGTGGAGCCCTCCGTGGACTCGCGCAACCGTTACCCTTCGTGGGTTGAAGTCTCCATCAACGTGGATGTATGATAGCACCACCTATCGGAACCATGCCAAAAACATCTGTGTCTCCAATTGCGTTTGAATCCTCCAAACCCTTCCCTTTACTTTCTTGCAAGTTGCATGCTTTAATTTCCGCTGCCTATATACTCTTTGCATGCTTGCTTGAATTGTGTGATGATTGCTTGACTTGTCCTAAGATAGCTAAAATCTGCCAAACTCTAAAATCGGAAAAGGTTAAGTTTTTAATTGGTCAAGTAGTCTAGTCACCCCCTCTAGACATACTTCAAGGTCCTACACAAAAAAATAAAAAAAATTCCTTCCATGAGAAGTAGAGATTTGCTTCTCATGGATGCATATATTTACTTCTGCGAGAAGCACAACCATATCTTTCGGAAAGAGAAAAAATAAAAAATAAACATGCATCTGGCTTCAAGTTTCTCGTGAAAAAAAGTTTGCCGAATCCTGTCAACATGGGATCTAGTTTCAAAGATCTCAACATGAGAAATTCAACGGTGATATGGTTCGGTGTTAGGACACACAGTTCAAGAGATAAATCGTTTTGAAAAAACAAATCTATGAAAAAAGGAAAACTTTCAGGTTGTGACAAGTGTTGCACATGCACTGCATTGCTTGTCAGCTCCTCGGGAGGCAGGAGTGACCTTTCTGGAAAACCAAATCGGCAAAACGGTCTCGGCATACGTAGACAATGCGGTCACTAAAACCAAAAATGTTGATCAACTCATAGATGACCTCCGCCTGACCTTCGAAAATTTGTGAACTTATGATATATGGCTCAACCAGGACAAATGCGTCTTCGGGGTTCCTGACGGGAAACTGCTCGGATTTATCATCTCCCATAGACGGATTGAGGCCAATCCGGCTAAAATCAGGGCCCTTTCCCAGCTAGCAATACCGACGGAGCTCAAACACGTCCAAAAGCTGGCAGGTTGCGTAGCAGTTTTAAGCCATTTCATCTCCCGCCTCGGCGAGAAGACACTGCCACTCTACAAGCTGCTTAAAAAGACAAAAAACTTTGAGTTGACCGATGAAGCAACTGTGGCACTGCAGGAAATCAAAACTCTCCTAGCATGCAATCCTATCTTGGCTCCACGAGGTACTGGCGAGCCTATGCTACTGTATATCTCAGCCACTAATCAAGTGGTGAGCGTGGTGCTCGTTGTAGAATGGGAATCGGAGGGCCACAAGTTCCAGGTCCAAAAACTAGTCTACTATTTGTCAGAGGTTCTTACACTGTGCAAGTCCCTATACCCACACTACCAAAAGATAGCCTATATGGTCTTCATGGCATCCCGAAAACTGAGACACTACTTTCAAGAGTGTTCGGTGACAGTGGCATCCGAGGAACCCCTAAATGATATAATCAATAACAGGGACGCCACAGGCCGCATTGCCAAATGGGCCATAAAGCTCCTTCCCTTCGAGATCGTATACAAACCACACCAAGCTATTAAATCTTAGGTGTTGGCCGATTTCCTATCCTAATCGACAGAGGCCGAACTCCCTAGGGAATATAGTACATATGCATGTTGGACAATGTACTTTGAGGGCTCTAAAATGCTAGATGGACTGGGGTCCGGGGTGACCCTCATATCCCCTACAGGCGACAATATCTGGTACGTTCTATAGATCATGTATATGGATTCGAATAATGTAGCCGAATACGAGGCTCTGTTGCACAATGTTCGGATCGCAACATCCATGGGTGTTCGGCGGCTAGAGGTGTGGGGAGACTCGAACCTCGCCATCTCCCAGGTCAATGGTGAATTTGACGCCAAAGACCCAAAAATGGTGGCATATAGAAATGTCGTCCTTAGGATGTCGGCCCGATTCGAGGGTCTAGAATTCCACCATGTCTCTAGAGACAGTAACCAAGCTGAAGATGTCCTTACCCACATGGGTACCAAGCGTGACCCAGTCCCTAGAAACACCTTCCTCGAAAGGCTCTTCAAGCCATCCATGGTGTGGCAAGATGAGAACAACGACACGATAGCCAATGAGCCCCGCCCAGGTCATCCCCCCAGAAATCGAGCCCAACGACTACATCATCAGGGGCTCCGAACTCGAAGAAACGCCCTCGGCCCACGAGACCATGGCCGTAATCGCCCCATGGACCGAGCCCTTGCTTGCCTACCTCCTATGAAAAGAACTTCCCGATGATCAGACGGAGGGGCGCGCATAATCTGACACTCTAAAGCATACAAGGGTCATGAGGGCGAGCTCTATAAAAAGAGCACTATGGGGGTCCTGCAGAGGTGCATCTCCGAAGAGGAGGGGCAACAACTCCTCTCTAAGATACATGACAGCATGGGCTGCCACCATGCGACAGCTCGGGCATTGGTCAGTAAAGCCTTCCGAGCAGGGTTTTTTGGCCCACAGCCCGCGCAGACGTGCGCGCTTTAGTCTAACATTGCGTTGGGTGCCAACTATTTGTAAATCAAAGTCATATGCCCCCCACGGCTCTTCGAACTATACCGATAACCTGGCCGTTTGCAGTATGGGGGCTTGACATGGTCGGGCCACTTAAAGGGGGGCCAAGAAAAAGAAGTATTTACTAGTCATGGTCGACAAGTTCACTAAATGGATCGAAACAAAGCCAGTAACCTCTGTAGAGTTTGGACCAGTTGTTGACTTCATATCTAGTGTCGTACACCATTATGGTGTTCCCCACAGTATAATCACTGATAATGGGTCTAATTTTACCGCCCGAGAAGTTAAAGCTTGGTGTGCTAAGATGGGAATAAAGCTCGATTACACTTCAATGTATCACCCACAAACCAATGGTTAGGTAGAGCGAACAAATGGACTCATTATGAGCGGCATAAAGCCTCGCCTAATCCGCTCACTTGAAGAATCAGATTGCCACTGGGTAGAGGAGCTCGACTCCATGCTATGGAGGCTGTGCACCACTCCTAATCGGTCAATAGGACACACCCCATTATTTATGGTGTACGGTGCTGAGGCAGTCCTCCCATGTGATCTTATCCATGACGCACCCAAAGTACGCATGTACGAAGAGAAGGAGGCTGAGCTAGATCGAAAGGACGACCTGGACGCCCTGGAAGGAGAGCGTGATATTGCTCAGGCATGCTCCGCGTTCTATCAGCAGCAAGCACGACGCTACCAGAATCGGGAGGTCCAGGCGAAGACATACAACATGGGGGATGCTACTTCTTGAGCTTGCGTTGTTTTTTCCCTTGAAGAGAAAGGGTGATGCAGCAAACTAGAGATAAGTATTTCCCTCAATTAGAGAACCAAGGTGTCAATCCAGTAGGAGACAACGCACAAGCCACCAATACCTGCACAAACAATCAAACAACTTGCACCCAGCATGATAAAGGGGTTGTCAATCCCTTCACGGTCACTTGCAAAAGTGAGATCTAATAGAGATAGATAAACAAAAGGTAATATTTTTTTTTGGGTTATAGATCTGAAAGTAAAAGATTGCAAAATAGTAGATCGGAAACTAATATGAAGGAAAATAGTAGATCAGAAAATAATACGATGGAAAATAGACCCGGGGGGCATAGGTTTCACTAGAGGCTTCTCTCATGAAGGCAAATAATATGGTGGGTGAACAAATTACTGTCGAGCAATTGATAGAAAAGCACAAATTTATGACGATATCGAAGGCAATGATTATGCAATGTAGGCATCACATTCGTGTCAAATAGACCGACTCCTACCTGCATCTAGAGTATTAAGTTCATGAAGAACAAAGTAACGGATTAAGTAAGATGACATGATGTAGAGGAATAAACTCAAGCAATATGATGTGAACCCCATCTTTTTATTCTCGATGGCAACAATACAATACGTGCCTTGCTGCTCCTGCTGTCACTGGGAAAGGACACCGCAAGATTGAACCCAAAGCTAAGCACTTCTCCCATTGTAAGAAAAACCAATCTAGTTGGCCAAACTGAATGGATAGTTCGAAGAGAATTACAAAGATATCAAATCATGCATATAAGAATTCAGAGAAGATTCAAATAATATTCATAGATAAACAAATCATAAATCCACAATTCATCGAATCTCGACAAACACACCGCAAAGGAAGATTACATTGGATAGATCTCCAAGAAAGTCGAGGAGAACATGGTATTGAGAATCAAAGAGACTACTAGCTATGGACCCATAGGTCTGTGGTAAACTACTCACGCTTCATTGGAAGGACAATAGAGTTGATGTACAAGCCCTCGAGGATCAAATCCCCCTCCGGCAGGATGCGGGAAAAGGCCCCTAGATGGGATCTCATAGGAATAGAAGGTTGTGGTGGTGGAGAAGTGTTTTCTTGGATGCCTCTGGTGGTTTGGGAATACTTGTGAATATATAGGACGAAGAATTAGGTCAGGGGGTGTTGGAGTAGGCCATAGGGCAGGGGGTGCGCCCACCCCCTAAGGAGCACCCATGTGCCTTGTTGTCTACTCCAAGGTCTTCTGACTTGGAGTCCAAGTCCAACAGGTGTCTTATGGTCCAAGAAAAATCATCACGAATGTTTTACACCGTTTGGACTCAGTTTGGTATTCCTTTTCTGCGAGGCTCAAAAACAAGGAAAAACAGAAACTGGCACTGGGCTCTAGGTTAATAGGTTAGTCCCAAAAATAATATAAAATAGCATATTAATGCATATAAAACATCCAAAACAGATAATATAATAGCATGGAACAATCAAAAATTATAGACACGTTGGAGATGTATCAGGGGAGCTCGTCCTCCGCTTTCCTGAGAAGCAGAAGCACAAGCTTTCACCCAAATGGGAGGGGCCCTTCATTGTAGAGGAAGTGCTCGCGGGAGGAGCCTACCGCCTTCGCAGCCCGTCGGATAACCACCTTGAACCCAATCCGTGGAATGCAGCTCGGCTTCGGCGTTTCCATGCCTAGTTCGGCATTGTCGGTGCCGCTCTCTATTTTTCCTTGGTTCTTTCCTCTCTTTATTACTCTTGGAGCCTTAGCCTCCCGATTTAGAGTCCGGATAAACCAAATTACTATTGTACACATCTTCAAATGCACCACCTAGCTTTACCCGGGGGCTCCTTTTATAGAAGCCAATTAATATGTTCATCGCAAGGCTCGTCTACCTTGTTTGAACTTATATGCTTCTCATACCTTTTAGCCACTATATGCACCTATTTGACTTAAGTCCTTTGCCAAGCTAGGTTGCCTGGCTCCTGTGTTTACCCCTACGTTTCTGATTGTTTGGCTAGGGAGTAAAGGGAGCATCTCTGCGATTGTTATGACCGGGTCATCCGGATACGTACCTCAGACGGGTGAAGCCAAAAGCTAGCGTTCTTATAAAAAATAATGGGTCGTCCTCAAGGGAAGTGAAAATTACCAAGCGTTCGCCGCCAGCTCATTGATCCTGGTTCCTAAAAACCACCAACATTCGCATATCATTTGCATCCGAACTTAATAATTATGGTCAACATACTACACCTGAAGAAAGGAACCCTTGGATATTTTCTTCGGAAGATGTTTCTTACATTAAAAAGTAATATAACATAGCTCTCTACGCACACTTTGTCTATTCACACCAAATGGCCGGATTGCCTAGTTGCCCGAAGTGTCTCCCTATTATAAAGGGTACACAGTACGCAACACTCTCCAATCATTGATCGGGGAGGCGGAAGCCGATGGCCGGCTAAAACAACGTTTTTATGCAGATCGAGACGGCACGATGTAAAGTACATGGATACATAGAATCACGCACCCTACTCTTTGTCAATGTCACCTATCAAACTGTCTGAAGCACAATCTTGCTGAGAGTATCGAGCAGCAGGCATTACCTGGTCGTGTACTAAACTAAGGGGTATTTCCTGCCCATCTGGCCCCATGGGTCGAACTCAAGCCATATGTTCAGGTTCGAGCTTGGTAAACCGGGTCTTCACCATTGCCCAGGCTTCCCGCGCTCCTTCATGGCAGGCCGATTTCTTCCACAATTAAATGCATCGTCTCGCTCCTTTAAAATGGCTTGATAGCTCGGCCATGCTTTCTGGCGGCACTTCTGTTGGCCATAATGCCTTAACCATGCTTTTCATGGCTTTTGAGGCTCTCTCATGCATCTTTGTCGGCTCCTTCAAAAGGTTCCCACTAAAGGAACCAACATCCTCTTCCGGGCATCCTGTTAGGAGACCTAGCAAACATGCATGTTTTTTGTCAAAATATTGTGATCATCCACACACACGTAAGATTGAACTCATCACTTACTGAATATGCCGCCTTTGAGCTTCTGGTTCTCCTCTTGGGCTTTCACCAGCTGAGACTTTAATCTCTCGATTTCTTCGGATTACTGTTGATTTTCTGTCGTGAGCTTATTCTTCTCCTTGTGACTTTGTGTCAGGACTCGTTTACTAGCCTCATGCAGTGACTCCGTGCACTGCTAGGATCCTCTGGCCGCCTCCAGGTCCTTCTGCAATTGTCCCAAGGATTGGCAGCTACAGGGACAGTATGGTGTTATAAACAAGAAACGATATACAGTTTTAAAGCATTCTAAAGCTTTCTCGCTTACCATGAGTCCCGTTGGTGGCTTTCTTAGCCGCTTCCAGTTCGGCCCTAGTATTGGCCAACTGCGTTCGGCTCAGCTCAAGGTCTTCAGACAACTTGTTATTTTGTTCCCTAGTGGGCTACAAACTCAAAGCAACACATGGTTACAGATCCTTAACTCGAACGTCCTGCCCGAATTAAGGCTCAGGGCTAGTAGGTCAGGATCTGCGATCCGTTCCTAAAAAGAATTTATCTCGCACCTGCATATTAGAAGACAAAAGATTGGTGATCCCTTCGAGCCCTGTTCGGGCCGCCGCAATGTACGCGTCCACTAAATTAAATGCATTGAACTCTTGGTCAGTAAAGGCAACCTGGCGCAAGGATTCTCTCCGGCGATGATGATTCATCACACTCTCGACTTCGGAGTTGGTAACCGAAGCATCATCAGGATCCTCCGGACATGCGCCAGCAGCTGCATGTTCAGCAGGGTCCCTAGCCTGCGTCGAAGGCTCAATATTGGAACTACGCCTCGGCACGCCCGGGGAGTCTTCGGATTGGCACGGTGCTGCTCTCCTTCTGCAAAGCCAATAATGTGAGAAGAAAAACATTAAAGCGACTCTTTTCATGGTTCCGAACATATTACCTCTAAGCCGAGGGAGCGACTGCTTCATCTCAAGTGGAGGCCTTCTGCTTGGAACCCCATTATAGGCTGAGGTCGGCATAGTCCGTGCTCCTCCCGTGATTGTTCAGCGCGCAGTGTGGTGACCCTTGGGAGTAGAAGTCGGCACATTCAGAATGGGGCGAGATGAGTGCCCTGTTTGGGAAGAGGTCTTCCTTTCACTTACAATGGAGGAAGGAAGAGACCCAGGGTGGTCGGCCATTAAGGCAACCTTGGTGTCGCCAAGGTTTCCTGGTAAAAGACCCCGTCTTCAAAATCAATCGATGTCTCCGGATTGTCATGATACCCCGGGTCGTCATCACGGGAATAATTCTCCGGTTGAGGGGCGGGGCAGTGGACGGACTCAATCTGATGCCTCCAACCCTGTTTGAGAGAAAGGTATATCCAGTAAGTGTTCGGACGTAATCCCCGAACTAAAGACAAAGGATTGAGGCTTACTGAGGGAGTCCTGGATTAGGGGGTCCTCGGACAGCCGGACTATATGCTTATGCCGGACTGTTGGACTATGAAGATACAAGATTGAAGACTTCGTCCCGTGTCCGGGTGGGACTCTCCTTTGCGTGGAAGGCAAGCTTGGCGATTCGGATATGTAGATTCCCTTCTTTGTAACCGACTCTGTGTAACCCTAGCCCCCTCTGGTGTCTATATAAACTGGAGGGTTTAGTCCGTAGGACGACAACAATCATAATCATAGGCTAGCTTCTAGGGTTTAGCCTCTACGATCTCGTGGTAGATCAACTCTTGTAATACTCATATCATCAAGATCAATCAAGCAGGAAGTAGGGTATTACCTCCATAGAGAGGACCCAGGCCTGGGTAAACATCGTGTCCCCCGCCTCCTGTTACCATTAGCCTTAGATGTATAGTTCGGGACCCCCTACCCGAGATCCGCCAGTTTTGACACCAACATTTGTGCTTTCATTGAGAGTTCCACTCTGACATCAAAAAAGTTTTGATGGCTCGCCTTGTTATCAAGGACAACATCGCCTCCGGGGGAGCCCTGGCCTTATGCCAAACCCTCCGACTAGGCGGCTTCGTCATGACCGCCCCTTCGGCCGCCGTGCCGACGATGACTTCTCTGGTCATCGAAAACAGCCTCCACGTTAGCTCAGAATACGCCGAGCGGATGGATCCAATGGAACTTTCGTCCTTGAACGAGCTCCTGGATTGCATCGCCGCTTTGGGAGTCACTACGGACTATGATCGGATTGGGCTTAAACCCGATCAAAGAGAGATTAACTCTCCGCCGATCACCCATCAAATAGCGGTGGTGGAGGAGCAATGCAGCAACTCTTCATCTATTTCAAGGATGAAATATGTCCGGATTCTCGAGCTCTCTAATCCGGATACCCACTCGCGGGAGGACATGACCCAAACTCTGAATCTAGAATCGGACAGCGGGCCAGAAAAATTGGGTAACATCCCGGAACCCGAACTACCAAGTTCGGAAGTTCCTCAGCCTCTGGGTCTCGGATCGGGTCAGGGTTCGAACTTAAATCCACCCACCCACCTAGATACAAGCAATCTTTCCCACATCAGACAACAACCCCAAGAGACAGTACATCACTTTTAGGCCAGATTCCTCCTTGTAATGAGCAAGGTTAAGTACTATCGCGAGGAAGACGCAATCTCATTCTTTTGCAAAAATTACACGGACAAGGGAATCCTTAACACCATAAGTCGCCGTGACATATCACACTTCGCTGACTTGGCGGCCATAGTACAGAAGTATTGTGCGATGGAAAGCGCATGGAAAACCCAGGCAACATTCTGGGATCCTCTGGCTCTCACTAAACCCCTCGTCCGAACCAAAAGGGTGCACTCTCGCAAGTCACCCGATCCAATCACAAAGAAACCAAAGCCCACTATAGGGCGTGGAACCATATTGGAGGGATGGCTCAATAGGCCATGCAAAATTCACACCACATCGGATACCGTACCAACACACAACCTTAGATCATGTTGGATACTTCGGCAGGTGGCCAAGAGCAGCGAGGATCTCCTCATTAACAATACCGCAGAGCATCATCCACAGAAAACAACAATACAGTGTTGACAGTCGTTGAGACTTTCGCCTCAAATAACAGGCGCAAGAGAGCACTCCACGGCCTCGCCAAAGTCTACCATGTTGCATCAATAAATCCCTGGAATGACACGACTATAACCTTTAATGCCAGTGAAGAACCTCAATTCCAAACAGTCCGAGCACCAGCCGCTTTGGTCCTTAGTCCAATTGTGGACGGCTTCTGGCTTACTAAAGTGCTCATGGACGGCGGAAGCGGATTAAACCTCATCTATGAGGAAACTCTCAACAAAATGGAAATAGATAAGAGCCGCATTGAGCAAAGCAGCACGACCTTCCGAGGAATTATCCCTAGTCGAGAGGCACGATGTGCGGGAAAAATCACACTCGATGTGGTATTCAGCATGCCGGAAAATTACAGGTCTGAAGAGATAACATTCCAAGTGGCCCCGTTCAGTAGTGGATACCACGCCCTTTTAGGGCGGGACACATTCGCGAGCTTCCAAGCTATACCCCATTATGGGTACATGAAGCTCAAGATGCCCGGGCCCAACAGAATCATCACTCTAGTCAGTGATCCGGACATAGCACTCCGCGCCGAAAATAAAACCGCCGCCCTGGCCCTTAAGGCATTATCCGAAGCCCTCGCGGCTAAAGAATTAACTGCATTACGCTCCACAGTGGATAGGGACGACGTGATACTCGATAAGCAATCCAAGTCCACCTCTTTCAAACTAGCGGACGAAATAGTCAAATTCCAAGTCCACCCAACGGACTCTACAAAAACAGCATCCATCGGGGCACAGTTTAACCCCACAATCGACGCTGCACTGCGGGTGTTCTTATGCACGAATTTGGCAATCTTCGCCTGGCACCCTTCAGATATGCCAGGTATCCCACGCAGGCTGGCCGAGCATAGTCTCAACATATTGAAGGGATACAAGCCGGTCAAGCAGACACTACAGCGCTTTTCAGAGCCTAAACGACAAGCTATGGGAGAGAAGCTAGCCAAGTTACTCGAGGCCGGATTCATTAGAGAAATAAAACATCCGGACTGGCTAGCAAACCTGGTGATGGTACCAAAGAAGGATAAATCCTGCCGCCTATGTGTCAATTTCAAGGACCTCAATAAGGCTTGCCCCAAGGATCCCTTCCCCCTCCCCTGCATCGATCAAATCATCGACGCTACCGCAGGACACGACTCATTGTGCTTCCTCGACGCATACTATGGATACCACCAAATCAAGATGACGGAGTCCGATCAAGCCGCAACGGCATTTATCACCCCATACGACCCTTTCTGTTTCAACACCATGCATTTTGGGCTTAAAAACGCCGGTGCAACCTATCAACGCATGATTAAGACATGCCTAGAAAAACAAATCGGCAAAACAATTGAGGCATACATGGACGACATGGTCATCAAGACCAGACATGTTGAATCTTTAATAGACGACCTGAGGCTCATGTTAGACAACCTCCGAACATATGACATCAAGATCAATCCAGAAAAAATGTGTTTTCGGCGTTCCCACTGAAAAGCTGCTGGGCTTCATCAGTTCCAACAGAGGAATTGAAGCAAACCCGGCTAAAATTCGAGCTTTCTCACAGTTGGCTACCCCAACAGACCTCAAACAAATCCCAAAATTAATTGGATGTGTGGCTGCCTTAAGCCACTTTATCTCCCGATTGGGAGAAAAGGGACTACCCCTTTATCGCCTTCTTCGACGCACCAAACACTTCGAGTGGATGGATGCGGCTACGGCCGGACTGGAAGAAATAAAGGCCCTCCTGGCCAGCAACCCAATCCTGGCCGCACCAAACATTGGCGAACCCATGTTCTTATATATAGCCGCAACACACCAAGTTGTAAGCGCAGTGCTCATCGTCGAACGAGAGGAGGACGGACACAAGTTCCTGCTTCAAAAGTCGGTATACTACATATCCACTGTCCTCACACCATGCAAGTCATGGAACCAACATTATCAAAAGATAGCATACGCGTTCTTCATGGCATCCCGAAAACTATGACACTACTTTCAAGAGTGTTCAATCACGGTGGCCTCCGAAGTACCACTCAATGATATAATAAATAACCGCGATGCCACGGGCCGGATTGCTAAGTGGGCCATCGAGCTCCTCCCATTCGACATTGCATATAAACCATGATGAGCCATTAAATCGCAAGTACTGGCTGACTTCGTCGCCGAATGGATAGGAGCCGAACTCCCTAAAGAGTACGGCGCATATTCCAATTGGATCATGCACTTTGACGACTCTAAAATGCCGGCTGGTCTGGGAGCTGATGTTGTCTTGACATCCCCCACCGGAGATACAGTCCAATACGTGCTCCAAATACTATACACAGACTCCAACAATGCAGCCGAATATGAGGCTCTGTTGCATGGTCTTTGGATGGCTATCTCCATGGGCATTCAACGCCTAGAAGTGCGTGGGGATTCGAACCTCGCAATATCTCAAATAAATGGAGACTTTGATGCCAAGGATCCGAAAATGGCGGCTTATCGTAATGTCGTCCTCCAAATGTCAGCTCGATTTGAGGGGCTTGAATTTCATCATGTGGTTCGAGAAAACAATCAAGCAGCAGATATCCTTGCCCACATCGGCGCTAAGCACGACCCCGTCCCACCTAACATCTTCTTGGAAAGGCTGTTCAAGCCGTCCGTGGTGTGGCAAGGGGAGACCGGCAATACTAGTCCGGATCCGACCACAACCCCCGATTCCGAACACACTGACATAATCGAAGGCTCTGCCATCGAAATAACACCTTCGGCCCATCTAATCATGGCTGTCATCGCCCCATGGACCGAACCCTTCGTAGCCTACCTAAATAGGCAAGAACTCCCCGAGGATCAAAACAAGGCACGCTGCATTGTGTGGCGCTCTAAAGCCTACAAGGTCCACGAGGGAGAGCTTTATAAGAAAAGCGCTACCGAAGTACTTCAAAGATGTATCTCCAAAGAGGAAGGGCGGAAGCTCTTGGCCGAAAATCATGCTGGACTCGGCGGCCACCACGCCGCAGCTCGGGCCCTTGTAAGCAAGGCCTTCCGTACAAGTTTCTACTGGCCGACGGCCCGAGCAGACGCACAGGACCTCGTCCAACATTGCGTCGGTTGCCAGCTCTTCGCCAACCAAAGCCATATGCCGCCCAACGCTCTCCAAACAATCCCCATAACTTGGCCCTTTGCGGTCTGGGGGCTCGATATGGTCGGACCCCTTAAAGGAGGAAGCCATAAGAAAAAAATACATGTTGGTCATGGTGGATAAATTCACCAAATGGATAGAGGCCAAACCAGTTAAAACGGCCGAATCCGGACCAGTGATAGACTTCATATCAAGGGTCGTGCACCGCTATGGTGTCCCCCACAACATCATCAATGATAATGGCTCCAATTTCACAGCCGATGAGGTGAAAACTTGGTGTGGCAATATGGGCATTAAGCTCAATTACGCCTCTGTCTATCACCCTCAAACAAATGGGCAAGTCGAACGAGCAAACGGTCTTATTATGAGCGACATCAAACCCAGACTAGTGCGATCTCTGAAGGAATCAGACACACACTGGGTCGAGGAGCTTGATCTGTACTATGGGGGTTGCGGATCACGCCAAAGCACACTACCGGATACACACCCTTCTTCATGGTGTATGGTGCAGAGGTGGTATTGCCCTGTGATATTATTCATGACTCACCTCGAGTGCGCATGTATGAAGAGAGAGAAGCCGAGCTTGATCAGCAGGACAGTTTAGATGCCCTGGAGGAGGAGCGCGACATCACAAAAGCCCGTTCCACATTTTATCAGCAACAGGCTTGGAGGTATCAAAGCAGAGAAGTACGGGCCAAAACTTATAACATTGACGAACTCATTCTACGCCTGCCGGAGAAGAAAAAGGACAAGCTCAAGCCCAAGTGGGAGGGTACCTTCATCACTGATAAAGTTCTCACTGGAGGAGTGTACCACCTGCGTGATGCATCAGATAATTGACTCGAGCCGAACCCATGGAACGCGGCCAGACTCCAAAGATTCTACGCCTAGCACCAAACTCTTTGTTCGTCTCCTTCCCTCCGCCTTTTTTTTTACTTTTTAGTTATATCCTCTCTCTTTCTTTTTATGGCTCTAAGGCTTTAAGTGTGACTCGACTACACACTCTTGACGCGCTAATCCTCAAGTATGTGTGCTCATTATACCTAGGGGCTTCTTACACAGAAGCTTAATATAATTATCTTCTGGGCATCACGCCCACTGCATATGTGTCCCTTTCCCATATGTACCTTTTCTTCACCATTATATGCATCGATATGACTTAAGTTTTGGCCAAGCTGGGTTGCCTGGCTCCTGTGTTTATGCCCTACATTCCCGTTAGTTCGGCTAGGGCATAAGGGGCGCACCTCTGTGATTGTTACTGCCGGGTACTCCGGACGTGTACCTCAGACTGGGTGAAGGCGAAAGCTAGTGTTCTTAAGGGAATATTCGATCGGTGAACTAAAGATGTTTTTACCTATTACAATACAAACCCCCAGATGTTGCATATACTGCATTTTTGCTCGCAGTTCGGACATGTACATTAATGCATGCGTACCCAGGGAAAGGAACCCTTAACGAAACTATTCACTCTGGAAGATGTTTCTTACTATCCATGTAGTATAACATAGCTAGTTGGGTACTTGTCTGTTCAAGCAATTATGACCCCTACGCCTGGTTTCCATGCGTACCCCGGTTTATAACTGAGCGGGTATTCGGAAACACTCCGGACTGTCGGGTCCGGAGGCTGAAGCAAAAAGGTCCGCCATGACAAATGATTTACAATCCGGCTAGGGACAAATATGTCAATTAAAGTACATAGTCACTTAGACTCACATACTTCTTCTTCTATGCCATCCAACAGGCTGTCTAGCCTACAATCCTGTTGGGAATACTTTGCAGCTAATCCTACCTGGTCATATACCTGACTAATGGGAATCTCATTCCCATCTGACCCTATAGGTCCGACCCAGGCCATGTGATTCAGATCGAGCTTGGTATACCGTGTTTTTACCATGGCCCAAGCTTCCCTCGCACCTTGTCGACAGGCAGATATCTTCCATAGTCGGAAACGCCGCCGCGCTCCCTTGAGCAGCTGTACAAGCTCCCCCATGCTTCCTGGTAGGGAGGCGGATGGCCACAAGACCTTGGCGACACCCTGCATCACCTGCCGAACTTGTTCGTGCAGTTGCGAAAGCTCTTGCAGAAGATCGCCTGAGGATCCGGGCATCTCCTCTTCGGGACGACCAGTCAGCATACCTACAAACATAACTCTGTTAGCCCATTTCTTCGCCGAACTATATAAAGGTTCGTTTGAGCACATACTAAAAATGCCGCATTGAAGCCTTCTATTCTCCTTCATGGAGTCAGCTAGCTGGGCCCGAACATCTTTCAATTCTACGCTCAACTGGGTATTGGCTGAAGGAAATATGCCCTAGAGGCAATAATAAAGTTATTATTTATTTCCTTATATCATGATAAATGTTTATAATTCATGCTAGAATTGTATTAACCGGAAACATAATACATGTGTGAATACATAGACAAACATAGTGTCACTAGTATGCCTCTACTTGACTAGCTCGTTTATCAAAGATGGTTATGTTTCCTAACCATGGACAAAAGAGTTGTCATTTGATTAACGGGATCACATCATTAGGAGAATGATGTGATTGACTTGACCCATTCTGTTAGCTTAGCACTTGATCGTTTAGTATGTTGCTGTTGCTTTCTTCATGACTTATACATGTTCCTATAACTATGAGATTATGCAACTCCCGTTTACCGGGGGAACACTTTGGGTGCTACCAAACGTCACAACATAACTGGGTGATTATAAAGGTGCTCTACAGGTGTCTCCAAAGGTACATGTTGAGTTGGCATAATTCGAGATTAGGTTTTGTCACTCCGATTGTCGGAGAGGTATCTTTGGGCCCTCTCAGTAATACTCATCACCTAAGCCTTGCAAGCATTGTAACTAATGAGTTAGTTATGAAATGATGTATTACGGAACGAGTAAAGAGACTTACCGGTAACGAGATTGAACTAGGTATTGGATACCGACGATCGAATCTCGGGCAAGTAACATACCGATGACAAAGGGAACAACGTATGTTGTTATGCGGTTTGACCGATAAAGATCTTCGTAGAATATGTAGGAACCAATATGAACATTCAGGTTCCGCTATTGGTTATTGACCGAGAATAGTTCTAGGTCATGTCTACATAGTTCTCGAACCCGTAGGGTCCGCACGCTTAACGTTACGATGACAATTTTATTATGAGTTTATAAGTTTTGATGTACTGAAGGTTGTTCGGAGTACCGGATGTGATCACGGACATGATGAGGAGTCTCGAAATGGTCGAGACATAAAGATTGATATATTGGACGGATATATTTGGACACAGGTAAGGTTCCGGATGAGATTGGGACTATACCAGAGTTCCGGGAGGTTACCGGAACCCCCCGGTAAGTATATGGGCCTTATTGGGCCTTAGTGGAAGGGAGGGAGAAGGAGCAAAGGAGGGGGCGCCCCCCCAAGCCCAATCCGAGTTGGGAGGGGGGCCGGCCCCCCCTTTCCTTCTTCCCTCCCCTCTCTTCCTTCCCTCTCCTACTCATAATAGGAAAGGGGGGCCAAACCTACTTGGAGTAGGTTTGCCCCCCCTAGGGCGCGCCTCCCCTCTTGGCCGGCCCCCTCCTCCTCCCCTCCTTTATATACGGAGGAGGGGGGCACCCCATAGACACACAAGTTGATCTACGGATCGTTCCTTAGCCGTGTGCGGTGCCCCCCCACCATATTCCACCTTGGTCATATCGTCGCGGAGTTTAGGCGAAGCCTTGCGCCGGTAGAACATCATCATCGTCACCACGCCTTCGTGCTGACAGAACTCATCCCCGACGCTTTGCTGGATTGGAGCCCGGGGAACGTCATCGAGCTGAACGTGTGCTGAACACGGAGGTGCCGTACATTCGGTGCTTGGATCGGTCAAATCGTGAAGACGTACGACTACATCAACTGCGTTGTCATAACGCTTCCGCTTACGGTCCACGAGGGTACGTAGACAACACTCGCCCCTCTCGTTGCTATGCCATCACCATGATCTTGCGTGTGAGTAGGAATTTTTTTGAAATTACTACGTTCTCCAACAGTGGCATCCGAGCCTAGGTTTTATGCGTTGATGTTATATGCACGAGTAGAACACAAGTGAGTTGTGGACGATACAAGTCATACTACTTACCAGCATGTCATACTTTGGTTCGGCGGTATTGTTGGATGAAGCGGCCCGGACCAACATTACGCGTACGCTTACGCGAGACTGGTTTTACCGCCGTGCTTTGCACACAGGTGACTAGCGGGTGTCAGTTTCTCCAACTTTAGTTGAACCGAGTGTGGCTACGCCTGGTCCTTGCGAAGGTTAAAACAGCACCAACTTGACAAACTATCGTTGTGGTTTTGATGCGTAGGTAAGAACGGTTCTTGCTCAGCCCGTAGCAGCCACGTAAAACTTGCAACAACAAAGTAGAGGACGTCTAACTTGTTTTTGCAGGGCATGTTGTGATGTGATATGGTCAAGACGTGATGCTATATTTTATTGTATGAGATGATCATGTTTTGTAACTGAAGTTATCGGCAACTGGCAGGAGCCATATGGTTGTCGCTTTATTGTATGAAATGCAAACGCCCTGTAATTGCTTTACTTTATCACTAAGTGGTAGCGATAGTCGTAGAAGCAATAGATGGCGTAAACGACAATGATGCTACGATGGAGATCAAGGTGTCGCGCCGGTGACGATGGTGATCACGATGGTGCTTCGGAGATGGAGATGACAAGCACAAGATGATGATGGCCATATCATATCACTTATATTGATTGCATGTGATGTTTATCCTTTATGCATCTTATCTTGCTTTGATTGAAGGTAGCATTTTAAGATGATCTCTCACTAATTATCAAGAAGTGTTCTCCCTGAGTATGCACCGTTGCCAAAGTTCGTCGTGCCCAGACACCACGTGATGATCGGGTGTGATAAGCTCTACGTCCATCTACAACGGGTGCAAGCCAGTTTTGCACACGCAGAATACTCAGGTTAAACGTGACGAGCCTAGCATATGCAGATATGGCCTCGGAACACGGAGACCGAAAGGTCGAGCGTGAATCATATAGTAGATATGATCAACATAGTGATGTTCACCATTGAAAACTACTCCATCTCACGTGATGATCGGTTATGGTTTAGTTGATTTGGATCACGTGATCACTTAGATGACTAGAGAGATGTCTGTCTAAGTGGGAGTTCTTAAGTAATATGATTAATTGAACTTAAATTTATCATGAACTTAGTCCTGGTAGTATTTTGCAAATTATGTTGTAAGATCAATAGCTCGTGTTGTTGCTTTCATATGTTTATTTTTATATGTGTTCCTAGAGAAAACTATGTTGAAAGATGTTAGTAGCAATGATGCGGATTGGATCCGTGATCTGAGCTTTATCCTCATTGCTGCACAGAAGAATTATGTTCTTGATGCATCGCTAGGTGACAGACCTATTGCAGGAGCAGATGTAGACGTTATGAACGTTTGGCTAGCTCAATATGATGACTACTTGATAGTTTAGTGCACCATGCTTAACGGCTTAGAATCGGGACTTCAAAGACGTTTTGAACATCATGGACCATATGAGATGTTCCAGGAGTTGAAGTTAATATTTCAAGCAAATACCCGAGTTGAGAGATATGAAGTCTCCAACAAGTTCTATAGCTGAAAGATGGAGGAGAATCGCTCAACTAGTGAGCATGTGCTCAGATTGTCTGGGTACTACAATCGCTTGAATCAAGTGGGAGTTAATCTTCCAGATAAGATAGTGATTGACAGAATTCTCTAGTCACCATCACCAATTTAGTAGAACTTCGTGATGAACTATAATATGCAAGGGATGACGAAAACAATTCCCAAGCTCTTCATGATGCTGAAATCGATGAAGGTAGAAATCAAGAAAAGCATCAAGTGTTGATGGTTGACAAGACCACTAGTTTCAAAAAAAGGGCAAAGGGAAGAAGTGGAACTTCAAAAAGAACGACAAGCTAGTTTTTGCTCAAGTGAAGAAGCCCAAGTCTGGTCCTAAGCCTGAGACTAAGTGCTTCTACTGCAAAGGGACTAGTCACTGGAAGTGGAACTGCCCCAAGTATTTGGCGGATAAGAAGGATGGCAAAAGTGAACAAAGGTATATTGGATATACATGTTATTGATGTGTACTTTACTAGTGTTTATAGCAACCCCTCGGCATTTTGATACTGGTTCAGTTGCTAAGAGTAGTAACTCGAAACAGGAGTTGCAGAATAAACAGAAAATAGTAAAAAGGCGAGGTGACGATGTGTGTTGGAAGTAGTTCCAAGATTGATATGATCATCATCGCACACTCCCTATACTTTCGGGATTAGTGTTGAAACTAAATAAGTGTTATTTGGTGTTTGCGTTGAGCATGAATATGATTTGATCATGTTTATTGCAATACAGTTATTCATTTAAGTAAGAGAATAAATTGTTGTTCTGTTTACATGAATAAAACCTTATATGGTTACACACCCAATGAAAATGGTTCGTTGGATCTCGATCGTAGTGATACACATATTCATAATATTGAAACCAAAAGATGCAAAGTTAATAATGATAGTGCAACTTATTTGTGGCACTGCAGTTTAGGTCATATTGGTGTAAAGCGCATGAAGAAACTCCATGCTAATGGGATTTTGGAATCACTTGATGCTTGCGAACCATGCCTTATGGGCAAGATGACTAAAGACTCCGTTCTCCGGAACAATAGAGCGAGCAACTGACTTATTGGAAGTAATACATACCAATGTATGCGATCCGATGAGTGTTGAGGCTCGCGGCAAGTATCATTATTTTCTGACCTTCACAGATGATTTGAGCATATATGGGTATATCTACTTAATGAAACATAAGTCTGAAACATTTGAAAAGTTCAAAGAATTTCAGAGTGAAGTTGAAAATCATCGTAACAATAAAATAAAATTTCTAGGATCTGATCGTGGAGGAGAATATTTGAGTTACAAGTTTGGTCTACATTTGAAACAGTGCGGAATAATTTCGCAACTCACGCCACCCGGAACACCACAGCGTAATGGTGTGTCCGAATGTCATAACCGTACTTTATTGGATATTGTACAATCTATGATGTTTCTTACCGATTTACCACTATCATTTTGGGGTCATGCATTAAAGACAGCTGCATTCACGTTAAAAAGGGGCACCACCTAAGTCCGTTGAGATGACACAATATGAACTGTGGTTTGGCAAGAAACCAAAGTTGTCGTTTCTTAAAGTTTGGGGTTGCAATGCTTATGTGAAAAAGTTTCATCCTGATAAGCTCAAACCCAAATCAGAGAAATGTGTCTTCATAGGATACTCAAAGGAGAAAGTTGGGTACACCTTCTATCACAGATCCGAAGGCAAGACATTCGTTGCTAAGAATGGATCCTTTCTAGAGAAGGAGTTTCTCTCGAAAGAAGTGAGTGGGAGGAAAGTAGAACTTGATGAGGTAATTGTACCTTCTCCCTTATTGGAAAGTAGTGCATCACAGAAATCAGTTCCAATGATTCCTACACCAATTAGTGAGGAAGTTAATGATGATGATCATGAAACTTCAGATCAAGTTGCTGCCAAACCTCGTAGGTCTTCCAGAGTAAGATCCGCACCAGAGTGGTACGATAATCATGTTCTGGAAGTCATGTTACTAGACCATGATGAACCTACGAACTATGAGGAAGCGATGATGAGCCCAGATTCCATGAAATGGCTTGAGGCCGTAAAATCTGAGATATGATCCATGTATGAGAACAAAGTATGGACTTTGATTGACTTGCTGGATGATCAACAAGCCATGTTAAATAAATGGATCTTCAAGAGGAAGACGTGCACTGATAGTAGTGTTACTATCTACTAAGCTCGACTTGTTGCGAAAGGTTTTCAACAAGTTCAAGGTGTTGAATACGATGAGATTTTCTCACTCGTATCGAAGCTTAAGTCTGTCTGAATCATGTTAGCAATTGCCACATTTTATGAAATCTGGCAAATGGATGTCAAAACTGCATTCCTTAATGGATTTATTAAAGAAGAGTTGTATATGATGCAACTAGAAGGTTTTGTCAATCCTAAAGGTGCTAACAAAATGTGCAAGCTCCAGTGATCCATCTATGGACTGGTGCAAGCATCTCGGAGTTGGAATATACGCTTTGATGAGTTGATCAAAGCATATGGTTTTATACAGACTTTTGAAGAAGCCTGTATTTACAATAAAGTGAGTGGGAGCACTACAGCATTTCTGATAAGTATATGTGAATGACATATTGTTTATCGGAAATAATGTATAATTATTCTGCAAAGCATAAAGGAGTGTTTGAAAGGAGTTTTTCAAAGAAAGACCTCGGTGAATCTACTTACACATTGAGCATCAAGATCTATATAGATAGATCAAGACACTTGATAAGATTTTTCAATGAGTACATACCTTGATAATTTTTTTTTGAAATAGTTCAAAATGGAACAGTCAAAGAAGGAGTTCTTGCCTGTGTTGCAAGGTGTGAAGTTGAGTAAGACTCAAGACCCGACCATGGCAGAAAATAGAAAGAGAATGAAAAGTCATTCCCTATGCCTCAGTCATAGGTTCTATAAAGTGTGCTATGCTGTGAACCAGATCTATTGTATACCTTGTTCTGAGTTTGACAAAGGAATACAATTTTGATCTAATAGTAGATCACTGGACAACAGTCAAGAATATCCTTAGTGAGGACTAAGGAGATGTTTCTCAATTATGGAGGTGATAAAAGAGTTCGTTGTAAAAGTTACATCGGTGCAAACTTTTACACTGATCCAGATGACTCTAAGTCTCAATCTGGATACATATTGAAAGTGGGAGCAATTAGCTAGAGTAGCTCCATGCCGAGCATTGAAGACATAGAATATTTGCAAAATACATACGGCTCTGTATGTGACAGACCCGTTGACTAAATTTCTCTCACGAACAAAACATGATCATACCTTTGTACTCTTTGGGTGTTAATCACATAGTGATGTGAGCTAGACTATTGACTCTAGTAAACCCTTTGGGTGTTGGTCACATGACGATGTGAACTATTGGGTATTAATCACACACAGATGTGAATATTGGTGTTAAATCACATGGCGATGTGAACTAGATTATTGACTCTAGTGCAAGTGGGAGACTGAAGGAAATATGCCCTAGAGGCAATAATAAAGTTATTATTTATTTCCTTATATCATGATAAATGTTTATTATTCATGCTAGAATTGTATTAACCGGAAACATAATACATGTGTGAATACATAGACAAACATAGTGTCACTAGTATGCCTCTACTTGACTAGCTCGTTTATTAAAGATGGTTATGTTTCCTAACCATGGGCAAAAGAGTTGTCATTTGATTAACGGGATCACATCATTAGGAGAATGATGTGATTGACTTGACCCATTCCATTAGCTTAGCACTTGATCGTTTAGTATGTTGCTGTTGCTTTCTTCATGACTTATACATGTTCCTGTAACTATGAGATTATGCAACTCCCGTTTACCGGAGGAACACTTTGGGTGCTACCAAACGTCACAACGTAACTGGGTGATTATAAAGGTGCTCTACAGGTGTCTCCAAAGGTACATGTTGAGTTGGCATAATTCGAGATTAGGTTTTGTCACTCCGATTGTTAGAGAGGTATCTTTGGGCCCTCTCAGTAATACTCATCACCTAAGCCTTGCAAGCATTGTAACTAATGAGTTAGTTATGAAATGATGTATTACGGAACAAGTAAAGAGACTTACCGGTAACGAGATTGAACTAGGTATTGGATACCGACGATCGAATCTCGGGCAAGTAACATACCGATGACAAAGGGAACAACGTATGTTGTTATGCGGTTTAACCGATAAAGATCTTCGTAGAATATGTAGGAACCAATATGAACATTCAGGTTCCGCTATTGGTTATTGACCGAGAATAGTTCTAGGTCATGTCTACATAGTTCTCGAACCCGTAGGGTCCGCACGCTTAATGTTACGATGACAGTTTTATTACGAGTTTATAAGTTTTGATGTACCGAAGGTTGTTCGGAGTACCGGATGTGATCACGGACATGACGAGGAGTCTCGAAATGGTTGAGACATAAAGATTGATATATTAGACGGATATATTTGGACACCGGAAAGGTTCCGAATGAGATTGGGACTATACCGGAGTTCTGGGAGGTTACCGGAACCCCCCGGTAAGTATATGGGCCTTATTGGGCCTTAGTGGAAGGGAGGGAGAAGGAGCAAAGGAGGGGGCGCGCCCCCAAGCCCAATCCGAATTGGGAGGGGGGCCGCCCCCCTTTCCTTCTTCCCTCCCCTCTCTTCCTTCCCTCTCCTACTCCTAATAGGAAAGGGGGGCCAAACCTACTTGGAGTAGGTTTGCCCCCCCTAGGGCGCGCCTCCCCTCTTGGCCGACCCCCTCCTCCTCTCCTCCTTTATATACGGAGGATGGGGGCACCCCATAGACACACAAGTTGATCTACGGATCGTTCCTTAGCCGTGTGCGGTGCCCCCCCACCATATTCCACCTCGGTCATATCGTCGCGGAGTTTAGGCGAAGCCCTGCGCCAGTAGAACATCATCATCGTCACCACGCCGTCATGCTGACGGAACTCATCCCCGACGCTTTGCTGGATTGGAGCCCGGGGAACGTCATCGAGCTGAACGTGTGCTGAACACGGAGGTGCCGTACGTTCGGTGCTTAGATCGGTCGAATCGTGAAGACGTACGACTACATCAACCACATTGTCATAACGCTTCTGCTTACGGTCTACGAGGGTACGTAAACAACACTCTCCCCTCTCGTTGCTATGCCATCACCATGATCTTGCGTGTGCGTAGGAATTTTTTTGAAATTACTACGTTCCCCAACATTGGCATCCTGGAGATCGTTTTTCTCCCGCCTGACTCGTGTAAGTACACGCTCGCCATCTTCTAGTTGTCGTTGAGCTCCTTGTTCATCCTCTTGTAGGATCTCCGGATGCACTTCGGGATTATCTGCGAAATCTATTGTTAGATCTGCAACGTGCCGAACACCAAATGGTACACGTAATTACATTTTTTCTCGATCGAGAGAAATATTACCAGATGAGGCCTTCTTGGATTCCTCCATTTCGGCAGTTGCGGCCCTTAGCTGGGCTTGACACTTCTCCAACTCTTGATACAAAAGGGTATTCTTCTCTGTAAGAACCTGCTCATACAATGATCCTTAAATCACTTGTACCAACTGTTTCAAGTCTCAGGGGCTACTGATATACATAATTATCAGATTTTGCTTACCCGTATATCTTTTAAATACTGGTTTGTGGCTCTAGAAAGCCCATCTTGAGCAGCTCAGATGTACGCGTCTCCCGAGTTGAAGGCATTGAAAACCTCTTCGGAAAAACTAGGGTCACAGAGCGCGTCCCGCCGACGCTGATGATTCATAGCGCTCTCCACCTAGGAATTCGTAGCAGATATTCTATCCGAATCTTCTATAGGAGGACAGTCCGGTGTCGTCCCCGCGTTAGTCTCTACCCTCGAGACCGATGTCGGAATCCGGCTGGTGGAGCCGTGACGGGCAGGATCCCCGGATATAGTCCGGCGGATGTTCTTTCTGCCAAGACACAACGGACATTGTTATATTTTAAGATGACAATCACAGAGCATGTTTTAAACCATACCTCTTCGATGGAGGCTCGGCCATGTCTTTGCTTGCTTTCCTTTTTGGAAGCCTACCCGGCTTGGCCGCCCCTTGTTGGTGAGTCGTCGCGGGTTCGGCATGGCGCGCCGATGGCCTTCCCTTTATAGCATAATATATGTGCAGCGGGTAAGGTGGAAAGAGTGAATCCTTTTTGGAAGATAAGTCTCCTGTTTACTTACACGTGATGCTGGGAGGAGGCCGGGATAGACGGCAATGACGGCCACCAAGGTGCCGTCACAACTCGCCTGGTAAAACACCCTGTCGCCAAGCTCCACAAATATGTTCAGATCCTCTTTGAGTCCGGGGTCGAGGGCCCGGTTGTGGTCCTCTGGCTGTGGAGACGGGTTGTGGATCTCCCTCATAGCTTTCCGCATTTCCTGTTATGGACTAGCGAGGTAAATATTTGTGATGAAAGATGTAACGCCCCGAGACCGATGTGCCAGGTGTCGTTCAGTTAGTCGCCGTCGTTGCCATGTCATTTGCTTGCGTGTTGCATTTTATCATGTCATCATGCGCATTTCATTTGCATACATGTTCGTCTCATGCATCTGAGCTTTTTCCCCGTTGTCCGTTTTGCAATCCGGCGTTCCGTTCTCCTCCGGTGGTCATTTCTACCTTTCTTTCTTGTGTGGGGATTAAACATTTCCGGATTGGACCGAGACTTGTCAAGCGGCCTTGGTTTACTACCGGTAGACCGCCTGTCAAGTTTCGTACCATTTGGACTTCGTTTGATACTCCAACGGTTAACCGAGGGACCGAAAAGGCCTCGTGTGTGTTGCAGCCCAACACCCCCCAAATTTGGCCCAAAACCCACCTAACTCTGCTCCATCATCTCGGTCGTTCGATCACGATCGCGTGGTCGAAAACCGCACCTCATTTGGAGCTTCCTAGCTCCCTCTACCTATAAAAGAGCACCCCTCCCCGAAATTTCGGATCATTTCGCAGTCTAAACCCTAGATCCACTCCTCCCCGCGCCACCGGACGCGTCCGCGCTGCACCAGACATGTCCGCCCCCGCGCGCCACCTCACTCCAGCCAATGGGGGCGAGCCACGTCAGCTCCGCCGCCCCTCTCCTCCACTCACCGCGCGCCACGTCAACGCCCAGCCTCCCCACTTCGCCGCTGGGCCCGGAGAGCCCGCAACCGGCCCCCGCGGCCCATCCATCGCCGCCGCCCGAACCCACGGGGAGACCAGATCCGCACCGCCCGGTCCTCCCTTGCACCGCCGCACGCCGTCTCGACGCCGGCCGCCCGCCGACGCCGCTCGCCGCCTCGCGCCCTGCCCGGCCCCGGCCACCGTTGAGCTCGCCGGATGCCGCCCCGTCGCCCTTCGCTTCCCACCGTCGTCCCGGAGCGCAGCGGCCTCCATCCGACCCCAGGGAGGAGCCCCGGTGCCGCCCGCCCCAAGATCCAGCGCCGCCGCCTCGGTTCCTGCCGTCCCCGTCGCCGGAGTTCCCGGTGCGCCGTCGCCGCCATGGATCGGGAACCAGAGCCCCGATCTGCTCCCTCCGTTGACCGCGCCCGCGTGGGCCGGCCCAATCGTCCTCGCCGACCCAACGCAGCCCCCGCCTTCGGCCCAGCTCCCCGCGGTCCAGCGCGAGCGCCCCAAGGCCCAGCTCCAGCCGGCCTCGCCTTGGCCTGCCTCCTCCTCCAGCCGGGCCGAAGCCCACTGGGTGAGCCGCCACCCGCCCCACCTTGTTTTTTTTCCATTCCTCTGGTTGGGCTGCCCAGTGCTCCAGTTCCTGTTTCGGCCCGCCTCGTTTTTTCTTCCGTCCTGGGAATTTGTCTATTATCCTCAGTTTGTCAGTTTTACAGTTTAGACCCTCATGTTCATGCATTTAATAACTCACAAACCGTGCGTTGGATTAAAATGTTTTATATACGAAACTTGCTCAAAATTTTGTGTAGATTAATAATATCCAACTTTCATCCATATTTAAAATGTTAAAAATGCTGTTTGCATTAATTTGCTCCTATGCCATGCTAAAATGCTTTATTTCATAACTAAATAACCGTAACTCCAATTTTAATAAACTTTATATGTAAATGGGGTAGAATTTTTCCTAGTTTATCATGGTGGCCTTACTTTGCATGTTTAACAACTCTAAAACATTGTTTAGGGCAGAACAGTACCAAACCTAAATTATGCATATGGGAGTTTCCGGAATTGTTGTTCGTTGCTTCCGGCCTCATTTAAACTTGACTAGATAGGTAGTTTTACTTTGCTTCACCCTCTTGCCATGTTAACCAACATTTAATATTGTTGAGTACATAAACGAGATCAAACTAAATAACGTGTCGTGGTGTTTCGTCAATATGCAACTCGTTGCATATTGATCTCCACTTAATTTGTAGAACTGCTTGTGCACTTTGCCATGCCATGCTTCATTAAACCGGACATGCATCATACTCGTTTGTGCATCATGCCATGTTGATGTGTTGGTTATTTACTATGTTGTGTGCTTCTTTTCCGGTGATTGCTTCTTCGGGTTGGTTCCGATAACGTCGCGTTTGTGAGGATCCGTTCAACTACGTCCGTTTGTCTTCTTCATGGACTCGTTCTTCTTCCTTGCGGGATTTCAGGCAAGATGATCATACCCTCGAAATCACTACTATCTTTGCTATGCTAGTTTGCTCGCTCTTTTGCCATGCCAATGCTACGATGCCTACCACTTGCTTGTCAGCCACCCAAATTGCCATGTTCAACCTCTAACCCACCATGTCCTAGCAAACCGTTGATTGGCTATGTTACCGCTTTGCTCAGCCCCTCTTATAGCGTTGTTAGTTGCAGGTGAAGATTGAAGTTTGTTCCTTGTTGGAACATGGAGATGTTGTTCCTTGTTGGAACATGTTTACTTGTTGGGATATCACAATATATCTTACTTAATTAATGCATCTATATACTTGGTAAAGGGTGGAAGGCTCGGCCTTATGCCTGGTGTTTTGTTCCACTCTTGCCGCCCTAGTTTCCGTCATATCGGTGTTATGTTCCCGGGTTTTGCGTCCCTTACGCGGTTGGGCTATAATGGGAACCCCTTGACAGTTCGCCTTAAGTAAAGCTTCTCCAGCAATGCCCAACATTGGTTTTACCATTTGCCACCTAGCCTTTTCTTTCCCTTGGGTTCTGCAGACTCAAGGGTCATCATTATTTTACCCCCCGGGCCAGTGCTCCTCTGAGTGTCGGTCCACCTGTCAGCTACCGGTGGCTACCAGGGGCAACTCTGGGCTGGCCTACCCGTACCTAAGACAATCTGAGTGTGCCCTAAGAAAGAGATATGTGCAGCTCCTATCGGGATTTGTCGGCACATTCGGGCGGTGTTGCTGGTTTAGTTTTACCCTGTCGAAATGTCTTGTTGTACCGGGATACCGAGTCTGATCGGAATGTCTCGGGTGGAGGTCTATTCCTTCGTTGACCGTGAGAGCTTGTCATGGGCTAAGTTGGGACTCCCCTGCAGGGATTGAACTTTCGAAAGCCGTGCCCGCGGTTATGGGCAGATGGGAATTTGTTAACGTCCGGTTGTAGAAAACCCGAAGTTGACCTTAATTAAAATACATCAACCGTGCGTGTAACCGTGATGGTCTCTTTCCGGCGGAGTCCGGGAAGTGAACACGGTGTTGGAGTTATGCTTGACGTAGGTAGTCCAGGATCACTTCTTGATCATACTTTTATCGACCATGCTTTGCCTTCTCTTCTCGCTCTCATTTGCGTGTGTTAGCCACCATATATGCTAGTCGCTTGCTGCAGCTCCACCTCATTACTCCATCCTTCCTATAAGCTTAAATAGTCTTGATCTCGCGGGTGTGAGATTGCTGAGTCCTCGTGACTCACAGATACTTCCAAAACCAGTTTGCAGGTGCCGATGAGTTTGTGCAGTTGACGCAACCAAGCTCAGGAGGAGCTCGTTGAAGATCTTGCCCTTTGTGTTGTTTCGTTCTAGTTGATCAGTAGTGGAGCCCAGTTGGGGTCGATCGGGGACCTTTGTCGCATTTGGGGTTCTTCTTTTATTTTGGTTCCGTAGCCGGACCTTGATTGTATCTGGATGATGTAATGCTTTATTCATGTAATTGTGTGAAGTGGCGATTGTAAGCCAACTATGTATCTCTTTCCCTTATGTATTACATGGGTTGTGTGAAGATTACCTCACTTGCGACATTGCCTTCAATGCGGTTATGCCTCTAAGTCGTGCTTCGACACGTGGGAGATATAGCCGCATCGAGGGCGTTACAAGTTGGGTATCAGAGCCTTCCCCGACCTTAGGAGCCCCACTGCTTGATCGTTTTTAGCGGCCGAGTTGTGTCTAGAAAAATATTTTGAGTCATTTAGGATTATATATATCGGAGAGTTAGGAATTCTTTTTACTCCCCAGTCTCTTCATCGCTCTGGTAAGGCATCCTGACGTAGAGTTTTGACTCTTCTCTTCTCAAATTTCACTAAATTTTTTTTTAGGATCACGCGGGTATCTTGGAATCGTTCCGATGGTTTTATGATGAGAACATTGTCTTGGTGCCTCCTGTCAGGGGTTTTGTGGAAGTGTCCCGGGGAGTTGAGCTCTGAGGTGTTGTCATCATAATTTTATCGTTGTAGTTCTGGAATACCTGAGTTTAGTACGCCGACATCGAAAATCTCTTTTATGCAGTTGTTGGTGAGATAACCCCGATAACCCAGTACTGAGGTGAGTACGGGAGTATCGCCATAACTTGTATAACGGATGCTTTTCGAAGGTTGAGGTAGATGATTTCCGAAGGTTTCTTGGTTATGTGTTGAAGGATGGATACAGCTGGATGTAGGATTTGCTAGTTTGGGTGAGATATTATGCTTCCCCTGTATCCCCAACACCTGATTGCATAACCGGAAAATTTCGGGAGTTTCATAGGTGGGAATTCAAGTAGCTCTTAGGATATCTTTTCGACAGATGTATGATATGAAATTGGGGTTCGACGTCTAGTGGTCCGCCTATTCACGGTCGTTTTTACAGTGGTCTCGTTGTGTCTTAAAGAGTCCTTGGCTATGCCGACTCGGGGACGCTTCGTATGTCATGTGCACTGCCTTGTACATGATGGTGCTGTACGATCGAGCCCGTGTAGGCCCCACCACGAAAACTTCGGACGAAATCTCTATCATATGTTTGTTCTGGCTTATTTTGCAAGCCAATCCTTTGTTTTGTTTTGAGTTGTGGTATTCGAGTTGCTTCGAAGTCAAATGTTGATTCCATACCTTTTCCAAATGGTGTTCTCATATTCCTATGTGAATACTAATCCTTCTTGATCATCGAGTCTGTCTTGTCAATCCTTTTTTTTAACCAGTGTGTCTCTCTTCAAGTGGATCCGATCATTCTCCCCATCCGCAAGATCAATTCTAAGTTTTTCTCAACGGTGTTCATTCCAACTGCCCCAAGTTGCCTTTGTTTTTCCCGCCCTCCCACCCTTTTTGTTCAAGGACTCAGATATCTTAATCATGTATCCTTTTATTGATGGGAAGTCTCTCCATTCTTTTCCGTCAATATTCTTATCCGGTGATTCTCACGTATATTCTAACGGAGCTTCAAGTTCATCACTCTTCACTCGTTTTCTTCTCCGGTGGATTTAATTCAAGCTTTGGTATTAAGCATACTCCTTTTCTTTTTTTTCCAATGTTTTTCTTATGCCGGTGCGCCTCTTAATCATCCATCTCTCGCTATTAAATTGTTCCGGAGTGCTCAAGATATCTCGAATATTCGTGTTTCCACTCTGCATTCGTTCAAGCTCTTTCGAGATTGGTATCTCATTCAAGTCATTTAATTCAACCGGTGCAACATCTCTTTTAAATCTTTTCAACGGTGTTTTTTTGAGTGGGCCCTAACCCACAGGTCTTTTCCCAGGATCTTACCTGACTCTTCTATTTTCCCAGAGCTATCCTAAATTCTTCTCCAAGTTTGACGTAAGAATGAGTTATCATTAGTCAAATGCTTTTCTCCAAGATCTTTCAAATTCTATTCATAGTTGGCTCAACCTCTTCGCTTTTGATTCTTCCGGTGTGCCTCAATAATTCTTGGTGGTGTTTCTCGTTGTCATTCTCATCATTTGAAGACCGAAGAAGAGTTTCTCTTTAATCTTGCTCTATTCTCTTCAAGATTCTTGGTGCTAACTTGATGCCATCCTCTCATAGTTGTTTTCGATTGTCAGAATTCTTTTCACTCATCCGGAGTAATTCAGAGTATTTTTTCTGTCAGATTATCCGGAGCCCATCGTCTAAGATTGACTCAGTCCAGCTTTCAGCTCGCATACTCTAAATCATACTGGTGCTTCGTTCAAGTGATCTTTAATCGGCTCGTGATCTCGTCGTTCTCATGTATCTAAATCCTCTCAAGCATCTTCGTGTATTTGCTAATTCTTCCCGGTGTCTTCCTTATCTTTTCTTTGTTCATTTTTAATTCTTACCGTGGTTCTTTCAAGATCTCTCTTCCTTGTTCATCATATCAATTCATTTGTTGTTCCAATCCTACCGGTGGTTCGTTCAAGAGTTTTCTTCCTTCGTGTATCATATCTATGCATTCGTACTTTCTAAATTCTACCGGTGGATCGTTGAAGACTTTCTCAAGTTTACGCCATATCTCTCTTAATCCTTTCTACAAGAATAAGTAGTATGCCAAATCCGTTGCTTGTCATCAATTTAAATTGGTGAAGGATACGCATAACATAATTCTTATTCTGGTTTCATCCAAGTGATTAATCCTTTCCTTCAGAGTTTGTCCAGGAGGAATAAATTCTTGGCTTCTTGTTGTTCATCTTTCTTCCGGAGTTCTAAGTTTTCCGCATTATCTCGTCGCGAAGCTCCATCTAAATCATCGCAAGGCTTCACCTTGTGTTTTCAACTTCTCTTTCTTTTTTATCATCCTTTTATTACCGGAGTTCTTCATGGAGGCTCTACATGATGGTTCATCAAGGATTTATATTTCTTCTTGAAGTGTTCATCGAGATTCTTTTCTAAGAAACTCAAGCATTCTTCATCTTGCTATCCGGAGTGCAATTTCTTTCTACCGTATCTTTGGAGGTGGTATTATGTCCTTCTTGATAATTCCCCTTCGTTGCTTCGTGATTCACAAGTTTTCAAGAGTGACTTATTTAAATCCATCTTTTTCTCTTTGTTCAAGAGATCTTTTCAACCGTCAATCTCTTCATTGGAGTTATCTTGGTATAGATTTCACCTAAAGCCTTCCCTAAGGAATGTTGCTATTTGGTGCTTATTAATGACCCAAGTTATCTCTTTTCCATCTTGATGGAACAAGTTTTCATCTCTTCGTTAATCTCAAGCAAGTAATTGTTCCGTTAGTGGCCGGTTGTCACCTCATAATGTTGAGATGTTTCCATAAGCCCATATCAAGATTATTCTTTTCGTTGTTGGTTTTCAACAACTCCATTCTAGCATTTGTTGTATCCGTGATCTCTCAAGATCTTGTTTCCCTTCGTTCCGGAGTCATTGTGATGTTGCTCTTTTCAACCCATCATCTCGTTTGTCAAAGATCATGTTCTTTTCGTGCTTATCCATTTAACCAGAGTGTCGTGTCCTCTGCTCAAGTTCTTTTCATCTTATCTGGTCTTGTATCACTTTTCAACCGGAGTGCTGCCCGAATTTGGTCTTCCTTGATCCCCTTCCTTAACCGGAGTGGTTCCAATATATATCTTCCCTTCAACCTCAAGGTTTCGCAATGCTCTTTGTCCCTAGTTTCTAACGGAGTGTTTTCGACTTTGTTCTCCTTCGTTCTATTCTTTTCTCGAATTAGTTCAACCTCGCAAGGTTCTTTGGTTTCACTCGTTCGTCAAAGGAGCAACTTAGTTTTACCTATCCTCTCTTTCTCTTCCGTTGTCCCTCCGGTGCCATTCTAGATCTCGGGACGAGATCCTCTCATAGTGGTGGAGTGTTGTAACGCCCCGAGACCGATGTGCCAGGTGTCGTTCAGTTAGTCGCCGTCGTTGCCATGTCATTTGCTTGCGTGTTGCATTTTATCATGTCATCATGCGCATTTCATTTGCATACATGTTCGTCTCATGCATCCGAGTTTTTTCCCCGTTGTCCGTTTTGCAATCCGGCGTTCCGTTCTCCTCCGGTGGTCATTTCTACCTTTCTTTCTTGTGTGGGGATTAAACATTTCTGGATTGGACCGAGACTTGTCAAGCGGCCTTGGTTTACTACCGGTAGACCGCCTGTCAAGTTTCGTACCATTTGGACTTCGTTTGATACTCCAACGGTTAACCGAGGGACCGAAAAGGCCTCGTGTGTGTTGCAGCCCAACACCCCCCAAATTTGGCCCAAAACCCACCTAACTCTGCTCCATCATCTCGGTCGTTCGATCACGATCGCGTGGTCGAAAACCGCACCTCATTTGGAGCTTCCTAGCTCCCTCTACCTATAAAAGAGCACCCCTCCCCGAAATTTCGGATCATTTCGCAGTCTAAACCCTAGATCCACTCCTCCCCGCGCCACCGGACGCGTCCGCGCTGCACCAGACATGTCCGCCCCCGCGCGCCACCTCACTCCAGCCAATGGGGGCGAGCCACGTCAGCTCCGCCGCCCCTCTCCTCCACTCACCGCGCGCCACGTCAACGCCCAGCCTCCCCACTTCGCCGCTGGGCCCGGAGAGCCCGCAACCGGCCCCCGCGGCCCATCCATCGCCGCCGCCCGAACCCACGGGGAGACCAGATCCGCACCGCCCGGTCCTCCCTTGCACCGCCGCACGCCGTCTCGACGCCGGCCGCCCGCCGACGCCGCTCGCCGCCTCGCGCCCTGCCCGGCCCCGGCCACCGTTGAGCTCGCCGGATGCCGCCCCGTCGCCCTTCGCTTCCCACCGTCGTCCCGGAGCGCAGCGGCCTCCATCCGACCCCAGGGAGGAGCCCCGGTGCCGCCCGCCCCAAGATCCAGCGCCGCCGCCTCGGTTCCTGCCGTCCCCGTCGCCGGAGTTCCCGGTGCGCCGTCGCCGCCATGGATCGGGAACCAGAGCCCCGATCTGCTCCCTCCGTTGACCGCGCCCGCGTGGGCCGGCCCAATCATCCTCGCCGGCCCAACGCAGCCCCCGCCTTCGGCCCAGCTCCCCGCGGTCCAGCGCGAGCGCCCCAAGGCCCAGCTCCAGCCGGCCTCGCCTTGGCCTGCCTCCTCCTCCAGCCGGGCCGAAGCCCACTGGGTGAGCCGCCACCCGCCCCACCTTGTTTTTTTTCCATTCCTCTGGTTGGGCTGCCCAGTGCTCCAGTTCCTGTTTCGGCCCGCCTCGTTTTTTTTCCGTCCTGGGAATTTGTCTATTATCCTCAGTTTGTCAGTTTTACAGTTTAGACCCTCATGTTCATGCATTTAATAACTCACAAACCGTGCGTTGGATTAAAATGTTTTATATATGAAACTTGCTCAAAATTTTGTGTAGATTAATAATATCCAACTTTCATCCATATTTAAAATGTTAAAAATGCTGTTTGCATTAATTTGCTCCTATGCCATGCTAAAATGCTTTATTTCATAACTAAATAACCGTAACTCCAATTTTAATAAACTTTATATGTAAATGGGGTAGAATTTTGCCTAGTTTATCATGGTGGCCTTACTTTGCATGTTTAACAACTCTAAAACATTGTTTAGGGCAGAACAGTACCAAACCTAATTTATGCTCATAAGGAGTTTCCAGAATTGTTGTTCGTTGCTTCCGGCCTCATTTAAACTTGCCTAGATAGGTAGTTTTGTTGTGCTTCACCCTCTTGCCATGTTAACCAACATTTAATATTGTTGAGTACATAAACGAGATCAAACTAAATAACGTGTCGTGGTGCTTCGTCAATATGCAACTCGTTGCATATTGATCTCCACTTAATTTGTAGAACTGCTTGTGCACTTTGCCATGCCATGCTTCATTAAAACGGACATGCATCATACTCGTTTGTGCATCGTGCCATGTTGTTGTGTTGGTTATTTACTATGTTGTGTGCTTCTTTTCCGGTGATTGCTTCTTCGGGTTAGTTCCGATAACGTCGCGTTTGTGAGGATCTGTTCAACTACGTCCGTTTGTCTTCTTCATGGACTCGTTCTTCTTCCTTGCGGGATTTCAGGCAAGATGATCATACCCTCGAAATCACTACTATCTTTGCTATGCTAGTTTGCTCGCTCTTTTGCCATGCCAATGCTACGATGCCTACCACTTGCTTGTCAGCCACCCAAATTGCCATGTTCAACCTCTAACCCACCCTGTCCTAGCAAACCGTTGATTGGCTATGTTACCGCTTTGCTCAGCCCCTCTTATAGTGTTGTTAGTTGCAGGTGAAGATTGAAGTTTGTTCCTTGTTGGAACATGGAGTTCGTTCCTTGTTGGAATATTGTTTACTTGTTGGGATATCACAATATATCTTACTTAATTAATGCATCTATATACTTGGTAAAGGGTGGAAGGCTCGGCCTTATGCCTGGTGTTTTGTTCCACTCTTGCCGCCCTAGTTTCCGTCATATTGGTGTTATGTTCCCGGATTTTGCGTCCCTTACGCGGTTGGGCTATAATGGGAACCCCTTGACAGTTCGCCTTAAGTAAAGCTTCTCCAGCAATGCCCAACATTGGTTTTACCATTTGCCACCTAGCCTTTTCTTTCCCTTGGGTTCTGCAGACTCAAGGGTCATCATTATTTTACCCCCCGGGCCAGTGCTCCTCTGAGTGTTGGTCCACCTGTCAGCTACCGGTGGCTACCAGGGGCAACTCTGGGCTGGCCTACCCGTACCTAAGACAATCTGAGTGTGCCCTGAGAAAGAGATATGTGCAGCTCCTATCGGGATTTGTCGGCACATTCGGGCGGTGTTGCTGGTTTAGTTTTACCCTGTCGAAATGTCTTGTTGTACCGGGATACCGAGTCTGATCGGAATGTCTCGGGTGGAGGTCTATTCCTTCGTTGACCGTGAGAGCTTGTCATGGGCTAAGTTGGGACTCCCCTGCAGGGATTGAACTTTCGAAAGCCGTGCCCGCGGTTATGGGCAGATGGGAATTTGTTAACGTCCGGTTGTAGAAAACCCGAAGTTGACCTTAGTTAAAATACATCAACCGTGCGTGTAACCGTGATGGTCTCTTTCCGGCGGAGTCCGGGAAGTGAACACGGTGTTGGAGTTATGCTTGACGTAGGTAGTCCAGGATCACTTCTTGATCATACTTTTATCGACCGTGCTTTGCCTTCTCTTCTCGCTCTCATTTGCGTATGTTAGCCACCATATATGCTAGTCGCTTGCTGCAGCTCCACCTCATTACTCCATCCTTCCTATAAGCTTAAATAGTCTTGATCTCGCGGGTGTGAGATTGCTGAGTCCTCGTGACTCACAGATACTTCCAAAACCAGTTTGCAGGTGCCGATGAGTTTGTGCAGTTGACGCAACCAAGCTCAGGAGGAGCTCGTTGAAGATCTTGCCCTTTGTGTTGTTTCGTTCTAGTTGATCAGTAGTGGAGCCCAGTTGGGGTCGATCGGGGACCTTTGTCGCATTTGGGGTTCTTCTTTTATTTTGGTTCCGTAGTCGGACCTTGATTGTATCTGGATGATGTAATGCTTTATTCATGTAATTGTGTAAAGTGGCGATTGTAAGCCAACTATGTATCTCTTTCCCTTATGTATTACATGGGTTGTGTGAAGATTACCTCACTTGCGACATTGCCTTCAATGCGGTTATGCCTCTAAGTTGTGCTTCGACACGTGGGAGATATAGCCGCATCGAGGGCGTTACAAAAGACTACAGGAATGAATAGAGTTGAGTAAGAGATAGCAACTCACCCAGTTAGGGGGATTGTACATGGAAAATCCATCCTGTGGCTTAATGCGGATGAACTCCTCTTCTTCTCCTTTGTATAAATCAGACAGTATTTTCGCCAGAGCGGTGGCGGAGTCCAGACCTTTCCGACTGCAGCGGGTGGCATCATCTTCTCCGTTGAAGTGCCACATGGGACGCCCTCGATACTGGAGTGGCCGCACCCCCCGCATTATGCATATTGACATAACCTTGATTATTGTCAATCCGGATTGGGTAAGCGTTTTTATCCTGCCCATCAATTGAAGGACCTCTCTGCTATCTTCCTCCTTGGGGCTCCGAGGATGCCAGCTATGGTGTTTCTTCAACGGGTCATTTGTGAACTCAGGAAGACTCATTCGGATAGGGTCAGGAAGGGAGACGTCCTCTATATAAAACCACTCGGAAGGCCAATCTTCGGATGTCTTCTTCGGAGTGCCGGACAGGTATTCGGTCTCGGCGATGCGCCATATTTCGGCTCCGCCCACTTGGAATATTGATCCCTCTTGATTGCGAGGGACGAGGCAGAACAACCTCTTCCATAGCTCGAAATGAGCTTCGCAACCCAGAAATAACCCGCAAAGGGCGACATAACCTGCGATGTGCAGGATGGAGGCAGGGGTGAAATTGTGCAGCTGGAGGCCATAGTACTCCAGGAGCCCGCGAAGGAACGGATGGATTGGAAATCCGATGCCCCTCAGCAAGTAAGGGACAAGGCACACTCGCTCCCCCCTGGATGGGTTGGGAAAACTCTCTGCTTGCTCCCCGCCATCAAAAGTGGCTAATCCGGCTCGAACGGGGACAAGATATGCAGGTGGAAGAAACCCCTGGGTATGCAACTTCACCAATTGGCCATGGGATATGGTACACTTCTCCCAATCACCTGGCTTGGCGCTATAAGGACGAGATGAAGAGCTTTGACGACCGGCCATGATGGGATGGTTTTTTCGGGCGCACTCTAATGAATCCTCGCTTGGGGAAGATGGTGTGATTTGGATCTGAGGATCCCCGTCTCTTTAATAGACGATTTATTTACATGGTTAGGGTGGCAAGTGTAAAAATGCTCCGGCTCCTCGCATTCACTCGACACATGGAGGCTGACACTATTAAGGTACAGAAGACGATGATTGCAACATTAAATGGGAAGTTGGACACTGCTCGTTACAACAGGTACTCTAGAGAATTCGGAGAAGGAACCCGCCTTGCAATGCCGAAGACAATCTGCGCGCCGGACTCATCGTCATTGAAGCCTGGTTCGGGGGCTACTGAGGGAGTCCTGGATTAGAGGGTCCTCGGACAGCCGGACTAGATGCTTATGCCGGACTGTTGGACTATGAAGATACAAGATTGAAGACTTCATCCCGTGTTCGGGTGGGACTCTCCTTTGCGTGGAAGGCAATCTTGGTGATTCGCATATGTAGATTCCCTTCTATGTAACTGACTCTGTGTAACCCTAGCCCCCTCCGATGTCTATATAAATCGGAGGGTTTAGTCCGTAGGATGACAACAATCATAATCATAGGCTAGCTTCTAGGGTTTAGCCTCTACGATCTCGTGGTAGATCAACTCTTGTAATACTCATATCATCAAGATCAATCAAGCAGGAGGTAGGGTATTACCTCCATAGAGAGGGCCCGAACCTGGGTAAACATCGTGTCCCCCGCCTCCTGTTACCATTAGTCTTAGACGTACAGTTCGGGACCCCCTACCTGAGATCCATCGGTTTTGACACCGACACTTACCCAGTCTGCCAGACTATAGCCGGAGCAACCCTTCGGGATACTTAATTGAGCAAAGTCTTCCCCCTCGCCTTTAAATAGGTCAACTAGTATTTTGGCCATAGCTGCCTGGTTGTCCGGCCCTAGTCGCTTGTAGTGGGTTGCATCGCTGGTCCTGTTGTAGCACCACAGAGGATCTACCCACCGGGCTATGGCGACGGCCATCACTTCGATCATGGTCAGTTTACCATGGGCCAACAGCCAAATTTTGGTGGCCGAAAGGTGCACCTCCATGATGTCTAATTGGGAAGGGCTCTTGGGTCGCTAGTTGAATCGCTTCTTTAATGGGGCACTAGAGTATTTGGGCAGCCCCCTCCGGACTGGGTCAAAGAGGGGAACGTCTTCAATATAAAACCACTCTGAGATCCATTCCTCGGAATCTTTTCATGGGGTCCCGATGGGATACCCTGTCCCGGCTATGCGCCATACCTCTTCTCCACCTAGTTAAAATATTGACCCTTCACTAGTTCGAGGGACAAGGCAGAAGTATTTTCTCCACAAATCAAAGTGGGCTTCGCAGCTCAGGAATATCTCGCAGAGGGCCACAAACCTAGAAATATGCAGTATGGACCCCGGGGTGAGGTTGTAAAGATGGATCCCATAAAATTCTAATAAACCCCATAAGAAGGGTGAATGGGAAAGCCTAGGCCTCGTAGCAGGAAAGGCATGAAACATACTCTCTCTTCCTTGCTTGGAGCAGGGAAGTTCTCGGCGAATGCTGGGCCATCCATGAAGATCAATCCAGCACAGATGGAGACAAGATCCGTTGCAGGGAGATATCCTTGCGTCTGTAGATTACACAGTTGAAGGCGTGAGACGAAGCAGCTCACCTAGTCTCTTGGAACGGGACTGTGAGGTCGTGAAGAAGATCCTGGGGCATCGGCCATGGTGCCTAAAATTTCTCAAGCATTGGCTTCTAGGGAAGGACGGGTCAGTCGTCCCCCGCATTTTTGGATCTATAAATAGGCGTTTCGTCCTAAAGTTGAAAGGACGGCTCTACAAAATGGGGACATTGGGCCGTTCGCCTTCTAAAAAGGTGCACAATGGTCAAAGTTTGCCCTCGCCCGAGGAAAGCATTAACTCCGATGGCCCTGATACGTCCATTTTGCATCATGCTTTTATATCAATATTTATTGCATTATGGGCTGTTATTACACGTTACACAATACTTATGCCTATTCTCTCTTATTTTACAAGGTTTACATGAAGAGGGAGAATGCCGGCAGCTGGGATTCTGGGCTGGAAAAGGAGCAAATATTAGAGACCTATTCTGCACAACTCCAAAAGTCCTGAAACTCCATGAAAGTTATTTTTGGAATTAATAAAAAATATTTGGCGAAGAAAGTACCACAGGGGGCCCACACCCTGGCCATGAGGGTGGGGGGCGCGCCCCCTGCCTCGTGGGCCCCCTGGCAGGCCTCCGGTGACCATCTTCTGCTATATGAAGTCTTTTACCCTGGAAAAAAACCATAAGCAAGTTTTCAGGATGAAACACCACCGCCACAAGGCGGAACCTTGGCGGAACCAATCTAGGGCTCCAGCGGAGCTGTTCTGCCGGGGAAACTTCCCTCTGGGAGGGGGAAATCATCACCATCGTCATCACCATCGATCCTCTCATCGAGAGGGAGTCAATCTCCATCAACATATTCACCAGCACCATCTCCTCTCAAACCCTAGTTCATCTTTTGTATCCAATCTTTGTCCCAAAACCTCAGATTGGTACCTGTGGGTCACTAGTAGTGTTGATTACTCCTTGTAGTTGATGCTAGTTGGTTTATTCGGTGGAAGATCATATGTTCAGATCCTTAATGCATATTAATACCCCTCTGATTATGAACATGAATATGATTTGTGAGTAGCTACGTTTGTTCCTGAAGACATGGGAGAAGTCTTGCTATAAGTAGTCATGTGAATTTGGTATTCGTTTGATATTTTAATGAGATGTATGTTGTCTCTCCTCTAGTGTTGTTATGTGAACGTCGACTACATGAAACTTCACTATTATTTGGGCCTAGAGGAAGGCATTGGGAAGTAATAAGTAGATGATGGGTTGCTAGAGTGACAGAAGCTTAAACCCTAGTTTATGCGTTGCTTTGTAAGGGGCTGATTTGGATCCACATGTTTCATGCTATGGTTAGGTTTACCTTAATACTTCTTTTGTAGTTGCGGATGCTTGCAATAGGGGTTAATCATAAGTGGGATGCTTGTCCAAGAAAGGGCAGTACCCAAGCACCGGTCCACCCACATATCAAATTATCAAAGTAACGAACGCGAATCATATGAGCGTGATGAGAACTAGCTTGACGATAATTCCCATGTGTCCCCGGGAGCGCTTTTCTCCATATAAGAATTTGTCCAGGCTTGTCCTTTGATACAAAAAGGATTGGGCCACCTTGCTGCACTTGATTTACTTTTGTTACTTGTTACGTGTTACGAATTACCTTATCACAAAACTATCTGTTACCGATAATTTTAGTGCCTGCAGAGAATACCTTACTGAAAACCGTTTGTAATTTCCTTCTGCTCCTCGTTGGGTTTGACACTCTTACTTATCGAAAGGACTATGATAGACGCCCTACACTTGTGGGTCATCTAGACTCTTTTCTGGCACCGTTGCTGGGGAGTGAAGCGCCTTTGGTAAGTGGAACTTGGTAAAGAAAAATTTATATAGTGTGCTGAAATTTACTGTCACTTGTTACTATGGAACATAATCCTTTGAGGGGCTTGTTCGGGGCATCTTCACCCCGACCAGTAGAGCAAAGAGTTGCTCCTCAACCTACTGAACCTACCGAAAATGTTTACTTTGAAATTCCTTCGGGTATGATATAGAAACTGCTAGCTAATCCCTTTACAGGAGATGGAACATTGCATCTCGATTTACACCTAATATATGTGGATGAAGTTTGTGGATTATTTAAGCTTGCAGGTATGCCCAGCGATGTTATCAAGAAGAAGGTCTTCCCTTTATCTTTGAAGGGAGAGGCATTGACATGGTTTAGGCTATGTGATGATATGGGATCATGGAACTACAACCGATTGAAATTGGAATTTCATCAGAACTTTTATCCTATGCATCTTGTTCATCGTGATCGTAATTATATATATAATTTTTGGCCTCGCGAAGGAGAAAGCATCGCTCAAGCTTGGGGGAGGCTTAAGTAGATGTTATATTCATGCCCCAATCATGAGCTCTCAAGAGAAATGATTATTCAAAATTTTTATGCTCGTCTTTCTCTCAACAATCGCTCCATGCTCGATACTTCTTGTACTGGTTCTTTTATGATGAAGACTATTGAATTCAGATGGGATTTATTGGAAAGAATTAAATGCAAGTCTGAAGATTGGGATCTTGACGAAGGTAAGGAGTCAGGTATGACACCTAAGTTTGATTGTGTTAAAACTTTTATGGATACTGATGCTTTTCGTGAATTTAGCACTAAATATGGACTTGACTCTGAGATAGTAGCTTCTTTCTGTGAATCATTTGCTACTCATGTTGACCTCCCTAAGGAGAAGTGGTTTAAATATAATCCTCCCACTGAAGTAAAAATAGTTGCACCTATTAAAGTTGAAGAAAAGACTATCACTTATAATGATCCTATTGTTCCTACTACCTATATTGAGAAACCCCCTTTCCCTGTTAGGATAAAGGATCATGCTAAAGCTTCAACTATGGTTCGTAAGAGTAATACTAAAACACCTACACCACCTGAGCAAATTAAAGTTGAACCTAGTATTTCTATGGTTAAAGATCTCTTGGCTGATAATATTGATGGGCATGTTATTTACTTCTGTGATGAAGCTGCTAGAATTGCTAGACCTGATACTAAGAATAAACATAGGCTTGTTGTGGGCATGCCTGTTATTTCTGTTAAAATAGGAGATCATTGTTATCATGGCTTGTGTGATACGGGTGCTAGTGCTAGTGCAATACCGCATTCCTTATACAAAGAAATTATGCATGATATTGCACCTGCTGAAATAGAAGAGATTGATGTTACAATTAAGCTTGCTAATAGAGATACTATTTCACCAGTTGGGATTGTTAGAGATGTTGAAGTATTGTGTGGGAAAGTGTAGGACCTTGAAGTATGTCTAGAGGGGGGGTGATTAGACTACTTAACCAATTAAAAACTTAACCTTTTCCCAATTTTAGAGTTTGGCAGATTTTAGCTATCTTAGGACAAGTCAAGCAATCATCACGCAATTCAAGCAAGCATGCAAAGAGTATATAGGCAGCGGAAATTAAAGCATGCAACTTGCAAGAAAGTAAAGGGAAGGGTTTGGAGGATTCAAACGCAATTGGAGACACAGATGGTTTTGGCGTGGTTTCGATAGGTGGTGCTATCGTACATCCACGTTGATGGAGACTTCAACCCACGAAGGGTAACGGTTGCGTGAGTCCACGGAGGGCTCCACCCACGAAGGGTCCACGAAGAAGCAACCTTGTCTATCCCACCATGGCTGTCACCCACGAAGGACTTGCCTCACTAGCGGTAGATCTTCACGAAGTAGGCGATCTCCTTGCCCTTACAAACTCCTTGGTTCAACTCAACAATCTTGTCGGAGGCTCCCAAGTGACACCTAGCCAATCTAGGAGACACCACTCTCCAAGAAGTAACAAATGGTGCGTTGATGATGAACTCCTTGCTCTTGTGCTTCAAATGATAGTCTCCCCAACACTCAACTCTCTCATAGGTTTTGGATTTGGTGGAAAGAAGATTTGAGTGGAAAGCAACTTGGGGAAGGCTAGAGATCAAGATTCATATGGTAGGAATGGAATATCTTGGCCTCAACACATGAGTAGGTGGTTCTCTCTCAGAAATGGTAAGTTGGAAGTGTAGGTTTAGTCTGATGGCTCTCTCCACGAATGAAGAGGAGGTGGAGGGGTATATATAGCCTCCACACAAAATCTAACCGTTACACACAATTTACCAAACTCGGTGGGACCGATTCAACAGACTTGGTCAGACCGATTTAGCAAACCTAGTGACCGTTAGGATTTTCGGTGGGACCGACATGCAACTCGGTGAGACCGATTTTGGTAATAAGCTTTCCAGAGAGTTGGTCAGGTAAACTTGGTGGGACCGATTTGCTCTTTTCGGTGAGACCGAAATGTTACAAAAGGGAAACAGAGAGTTTACATTGCAATCTCGGTGGGACCGATCGCTCACTTCGGTTAGACCGAAATGTTACGAAGGGAAACAGAGAGATTACAATCCCATCTCGGTGAGACCGAGATCCCTATCGGTAAAACCGATTTGCCTAGGGTTTATGGCAGTGGCTATGACATTTGAAATCGGTGGCGCCGGATAGAAAGAATCGGTGTGACCAATTTTGGATTTAGGTTTAGGTCATTTGTGGATGTGAGAAAGTAGCTGAGGGTTTTGGAGCATATCACTAAGCACATGAAGCAAGAGGCTCATTAAGCAACACCTCATCCCTCCTTGATAGTATTGGCTTTTCCTATAGACTAAATGTGATCTTGGATCACTAAAATATAGAATGAAGAGTCTTGAGCCTTTGAGCTTGAGCCAATCCTTTGTCCTTAGTATTTTGAGGGATCCACTTTCATCATCCATGCCATGCCATTCATTGAGCTTTCCTGAAATAATAGTCTTGGAATAGCATTAGCTCAATGAGCTATATGTTGTTATGAATCACCAAAACCACCTAGGGATAGTTGCACTTTCAATCTCCCCCTTTTTGGTAATTGATGACAACATATAGATCAAAGCTTCGACAAATGATAATAAGATTTAAAACATCGTCGCTTTGAGAAGTATGTGATAAGCAAGAGCTCCCCCTAAATTTGTGCATAGTTTAAGATTTGCTTTGGACTGCAAATGTACAAGGAATTAGGCTCATGGGTTACTCTTCCATGTCACATACATCTTGGTGGAGCGCTCAAAATGATAAAGATTGAATACATGCACTCATCACCAAGCAAAGTGAATGATCACATAGGATAGATAAGATAATATCATCAAACATGCATAAGTGTAGCTTATGATCAAACACATGATCATCAATGTCTCACAAAAACAGCATAGTATCTCAAGCAATCAAAAGGAAACAAAGTTTAACCACCAAATCAAAGCAAGAGAGAAAAAAGAACATCACTCTCTCTCTCTCGAAGCCTATGATCTATACATTTTTCTCCCCCTTTGGCAACAAGTTACCAAAAAGTTCATAGAAAATGCATAGTGCTAGATCGACTCTCAGGCTTGATCTTCAGGTGGTGGTGTCCGGATAACTCCAAGAACGAAGGCTTCAGTTGAAGTAGATGGAGCTGGAGTTGATGCTGGAGCTGGTTGCACTAGAGCTGTAGGAGCTGTAGCTGGTGCAGATGATGTGGCTCTAGTGTCTGGCACAGGCACTGTAGCTGACCTCTGAGCTCTAGGCACTCTGGAAAAAACATTAGTGGTAGTCTTGCCCTGCCTTTCCTGCATGTCATCCTGTAGCTGCTCCACAACAGACTGAATCTCAGTTACTTTGACATCTAGATCATGGAATTTGAGTTCCATGATTCTTTCCAAGCTCTCCTGATTTTGAGTGAGGGTGGCCAATCCCTTCTCAATCCTCAGTGTTGATGCTATTAAGTAACCAAGCTGCTCCTGCTTGTTCTTCAAGAAATACTCAGATGCCTCCTCTTGAGTTGGCATCCTGGTAGCCTTCTCCTTCCTTGCCTTCTCCTTCTTCTCTTGAGCTTGAACTGATGATGGATCATTCTCATTCATGACAACCTGATTGTCCTCAAAGTCTGGATAGAGGGGAAAATGTCCCTTATCCAATTGATATTTGCCTGTGCCCATCTTTGAGTTAATCAACTCCTGAATCTGAGGGCATATGCACAGCTCCTCTTCTGATCTGCTGCAGTCCTCTTAATGGTTTCAATCATAAGGCTCATGACCTTAAATTTCTGTGGCACATCAAACAAATGCAACATGTTGATTGCATGCCCTCTAATCATGTTGTGGTCACCAGACTTAGGCAACAGAGTGTGCCTTAGAGCATCTCCAACAGCTGCGCTAAGCGCCGCGCGCAAAAATCCTATTTGCCGCATGCGCTTCGGCTGGTTTAGCGTGGCCGTCAGCGCTAGCTCCAGCAGCCGCGCTATAATGCAGCGCGCGCGCCGCTCCAGCAGAGCGCAAAAATACAGCACGCGCGCCGCACAAACCACATATACATTTAAAAGAAGAAGAGCAAAAATGATCAAACAAACAAAATAAATCAACAATAAATAGTTCAATTTCGTTATCATTACAACTCAAACAAATAGTTTATCGTTCAGTACAACAAATAATGCAATAAACACAACAAATAGTTCATGAACAATACAATGTCGAATGCAGAAATCATGATGCTCTTTGTCGTCCATACCATGCCCACCACTCTTCAATCAGATCATTCTGAAGTTCATTGTGCGTTGTGGGACGCCGAATGGCATGATAGGAGGCAATAAAACGGGCTACCCTTTCAGCCCTCCGTCGCACTCGCACGGGATGTCCCAAGAGTTCATACTGTGAGTAGTCTAAATCTTGGCCACGCTCATTCTCGACGATCATGTTGTGCATGATCACACAAGCGTGCATGATGTACCAAAGCATTTTTTATCCCAAAATCTAGCCGGTCCTCTCACAATAGCAAATTGGGCTTGCAAAATCCCAAATGCTCTCTCCACATCTTTTCTAGCCGCCGCCTGAGCATTGTGGAAATCAAGATATTTCTTACCTTCCGGCTTTTTCAACGGCTTCACGAAGGTTTGCCACTTTGGATAGATGCCATCCGCTAGATAATAGCCATAATTGTACGTACGGCCATTTTCTACAAACTACACAGGTGGCAACTCACCGTTTGCAATCTTATTCATCAGTGGTGACCGGTTGACAACATTTATGTCATTCAAAGATCCAGGCATTCCAAAGAATGCATGCCAAATCCAAGTCTCCTGATCGGCCACCGCTTCAAGGATTATAGTGGAACCCTTTTTTTGGCCATGGAATTGCCCATGCCATGCCTTTGGACAATTCTTCCAACTCCAATGCATGCAATCTATTGAGCCAAGCATGCCAGGAAAGCCGCGCTCTTTGTTCATTGACAATAGCCTTGTGGCGTCTTCAGCAGTGGGAGATCTCAAATACTCCTCGCCAAACACTTGCACAATTCCCACTGCAAAGCGCTTGACACACATGATGGCTTGGCTCTCACACATAGCCAAGTGATCATCAACTAGATCAGCCGAGATACCGTATGCCAACATACGCAAAGCGGCTGTCACCTTCAGAAAGGTGCTATGCCCGAGCTCTCCGGCGGTATTCCTCCTTTGCTGGAAAAACCGATCATAGCTCGCTAGTTTCTCTGCAATGCGCCTGAACAAGTCGGTGCTCATCCTAAACCGGCGACGAAAATACGACTCCGGGTACGTGGGATTCTCCATGAAATAGTTCTTCATCAATCTGTTATGGGCATCAATCCTATCTCTCCAAATTTTCTCTCGACCCATAACCGAACCACCGTGCTTCGGTTTTTTATTGATATGCATAGCTAGGATCATTGCAAGATCCTCTTCCTCTTCCATATCAAATTCTTCTTCGGAAGAATCAAACGACGAACTCATCTACAATGTTCAATACTATACTATAAAAACTACAATTCAAAACATGCACCAAATTCATGAAGTTTGAGCAATACACACCTTGTAGGCGTTTTGTCGAACACCTTGCGGGCGCGGCGCGGCAGCGAGCGCTCGGGCACTGTTCCTCGGACGACGGAGGCGCGCGAGCGCTGGCGGGACTAGGAGGGGATGGGGCGGAAGCGCGGCGGCGCGGGGATAGGCCGGGGAAGCACCTGAACGGTCGCCGGGGTGCGCGGGCAGCGGCGGCGGCGCGGCCGGATGGGGGTGGAAGTGGGAGAGGAAGTGCGAGAGCGAGCGCTCGAGTGTGCCGTGCGCTGTAGCGGGCGCCCGAAATACATCGCGGGGGGCAGTGTTTCCGACAGCGCGCCCAACTCGTTATAGCGCGCACGTGGTTTTTGCGCGCCCGCTGGAGTGACCCGCCGCGTTGCGCGCGTGCTAAAACCGACTAATTTACAGCGCGATGCTAGTATTGCGCGACTGTTGGAGATGCTCCTAGGATGCAGTTAATAGTTGGCAGCCCTGACAGAAGGAAACGGACTGACCCAAACTTATGTGTCTCAATGGCTTTGTCTGGGATCTCCTTGTACATGTGTGCCATGGAATTGTGGTCCATCTTCTTCTTGGCATAGACATCCAAGTCATCTTCACTCTCCTTTGGGGCATTTATAAGTTTTGCCCACTCCTCAACAGTTGACTGGTACCTTGTACCTTCAGACATCCACACTATCCTCCCATCTGGATAGAAGTGTGCTGTGGAGTAGAATTGCATAATGAGTTCATCATTCCAGTTGGTGAGCTTTTACCCAACATAATCTGCAACTCCACAAGCAACAAAACTGTCTTGCACTCCAGGATAGTGCTCTTCATTTTCCTTAATATAGGTCCAGTCGACCCACCTCATATCACACACTATGGGCTTCTTATCCAACAAAATTGTATCATAGAAGTCCTGCTGTTCCTTTGTATGGAACTTGTAATCAACAGCAGTCCTTCTCCTTGAGGCATATGGATCTGTCAGCCTCCATAGCCTCAACCCTGAGTCTCTTCTGATGTTCATGTCCTCAGCCACAGGATGGGCATCATTGTGGTCTGGTATCTTGGGCTTGAGCTTCCTCAGAACTTGTCCTTGTTCATCTTCCTCCTCAGCAACCTCAGGCACTGGGGCCTTGTTCTTCTCAGCAGCTGGAATACTCCTGGTATTCCTCTTTGGTGCAAGCTTGGCCTTGGGGGCAGCTTTGGGTGCTTCCTTGGGCTTAGATGTTGCAGCCCCTGATCTAATAGCATCACCCATAAGCTTTGGTGCCTTGGGTGCTGGTGCAGCAACCTCTTCTTCCTCTTCAGAATCTCTCCTCATTGAGGGCTTTCCAAGAACCTGGGCAGTTGTGGTTCTTGATCTCTTCTTCTTCTTATCCTGAGCAGCTTCATCCTCTGATTCAACGGTAAACTTCATAGTTTCTCCAGTAGGAACTTTCTTCGATTTGGAAGTTGTGACTTTCTTTGCAGGTGCCTCTTTGGGTTCAGATGTTGCAGGCACTTGAGTAGATCCTCTGACCTTTAGCATAGGTGTCCTCTTGGCAGGAACCTTCCTATTGAGTCCAGGCTTTGTGTTCTTTGCTGAGGCATACTCCTTTTTGAGAACTACCTTCTTGGAAGTAGCCTCATTTTCTTCTGCTCTATAGTCCTCATCCTCTGAGTCTGAGGTTCTCTTCATCCTTTGCCTGGTAGCAGCCTTAGGCAGATTGCTAGGAGTGCTCCTGCTGCCTTCATCTGAAGTGCTGGAGGGACTAGTGCCCTCACTCATGTGCATTTGCTCTTCTGACCTGTTCTGACTGTCACTTTGGTCTGACATGCTGCAAACACTGACTGCTGACCCTGAGAAGAGTTATAGATGAGGTAGAGTGCATAAGCATCACAAAATGCAGAGAGTTTTGCAAAAGAATGACTCAAAAATTCAGTTTTAGTTTTCCACAGAAAGCATTTCGGATCAATAGATTTTCAAACTCGGTGATACCGAAGCAGTTTTGGAACCTAAACTGATGAACTCGGTTGGACCGAGTTATAGTTCGGTGGCACCGAGACTGCTAGGGTTTCACAAAGTTCTGAAATTGGTCTCACCGATAAGCAATTCTCGGTCAGACCGAGAGTTACTAGTGCAATGGCATAAGCCAAATTGGTGGGACCGAGTTTTTCAACTCGGTGGGTCTGAGATGATTTCGGCGGAAACCTAACCCTAAATTTTCAAATCTCATCTAATCTACGGATTGCATTGACTGGATAGGAGTGTTTCAATCGTGGCAAGAATCAATAAGAACACAATGTGCTAGGAATCGGACGAGGATAGCACTGTGATCGAGTCCATACCCTAGCTTGGCGATGAACTCGCTACGACGGCAATGGTGGGGTTGAAATCCGTTGACGGCGGCGGAGACCAGCGACAGGAGGCGGCTGGAAATGAGGAGACGATCCGGAGACCCCGGAGACAGAGCGAGCTATTGCACGGGCGAAGAGGTTCAGAGAAATTTCCAAATTTTTGCCCGTGGCTATATATAGCCCATCCCTGTCGGTGTGACCGAGTGGAACAACTCGGTGGCACCAAGATGCATAGCTGTGTACAGTTATTGCAACTCGGTGTGACCGAAAAGTTCAAATTGGTTGCACCGAGATTGAAAACTCAAAACGACTTAATGATCTCGGTAGGACCGAAATGAGGAATCGGTCAGACCGAGAATCACAAAGAAGTTTTGGAAGTTTAAGTCTATGACGAATCGGGGACTCCGAGTGCTCCTCACATAGAGTGGTTCAAATCTGACTTGATCAAATTTTGTGATGTAGCATGAATAGAGTTTGAGACGAGAAAATCATAGATAGCTAGAGAAGGTTCTTAGGCATTCTTGTCCATCCACTTGGCAAAAAGAAAAGAAACTCAAACAATCAAAGCAACAAGTGGATGTCTGAGGGAGTCCTGGACTAGGGGGTGTCCAGATAGCTGAACTATCATCATCGGCCGGACTCCAAGACTATGAAGATACAAGATTGAAGACTTCGTCCCGTGTCCGGATAGGACTTTCCTTGGCATGGAAGGCAAGCTTGGCGATGCGGATATGTAGATCTCCTACCATTGTAACCGACTCTGTGTAACCCTAGCCCTCTCCGGTGTCTATATAAACCGGATGGCTTTAGTCCGTAGGACGAACAACAATCATACCATAGGCTAGCTTCTAGGGTTTAGCCTCCTTGATCTCGTGGTAGATCTACTCTTGTAATACCCACATCATCAATATCAATCAAGCAGGACGTAGGGTTTTACCTCCATTAAGAGGGCCCGAACCTGGGTAAAACATCGTGTCCCTTGTCTCCTGTTACCATCCGCCTAGACGCACAGTTTGGGACCCCCTACCCGAGATCCTCCGGTTTTGACACCGACATTGGTGCTTTCGTTGAGAGTTCCTCTGTGTCGTCACTGATAGGCTCGATGGCTTCTTCGATCATCAACAACGACACGGTCCAGGGTGAGACCTTCCTCCCCAGACAGATCTTCGTATTCGGCAACTTTGCACTGCGGGCCAATTCGCTTGGCCACCTGGAGCAGATCGAAAGCTACGCCCCTGGCCGTCAGGTCAAATTTGGAAGTTTGAACTTCACGGCTGACATCCGCGGGGACTTGATCTTCGATGGATTCGAGCCACAGCCGAGCGCGCCACACTGTCACGACGGGCATGACTTAGCTCTGCAGCTGGACAGTAACCTGGAGGCCGCACACGAGTCCGCTCCGATCTTCAATTCGGAGCCGGCTGCGCAGATCGAGGATGGGTGGCTAGACACCGCCTCGGGGGCTGCAACCTCTACGGCGATAGAGCCGAACACTGACCTTGTCCCTCATGAAGCTCGTGACTCCGAGGTGCTAGACTCCTCGCCGAACTCCGAACCTCCCGCGCCCCCTCCAATCGAATCCGATTGGGCGCCGGTCATGGAGTTCACCGCTGCGGACATCTTTCAACACTCACCTTTCGGCGACATATTGAGTTCGCTAAAGTATCTCTCGTTATCAGGAGAGCCCTGGCCGGACTGCGGTCAGGACGGTTGGGATGCGGACGATGAAGAAATTCAAAACCCACCCACCACCCACTTAGTAGCCACTGTTGACGATCTAACCGACATGCTAGACTTCGACTCTGAAGACATCGACGGTATGGACGATGATGCCGGAGACGACCAAGAACCAGCGCCTACTGGGCACTGGAAAGCCACCTCATCATATGACATATACATGGTGGATATCCCAAAGGATGGGAATGGCGAAGGAATAGCGGAGGATGACCCCTCCAAGAAATAGCCCAAGCGCCGGCGTCAGCGGCGCCGCTCTAAATCCCGCCACAGCAAGAATGGAGATTCCGGCACCGGAGATAATAACACCCCAGACAGTGCCGAAGACAACCCCCTCCAGCAAGATTCAGCGCAGGAGGACGGAGACGCCAACCCCCATGAAAAAGCAGCAGACAAAGAAGTAGAGGATTACATGCCTCCCTCCGGAGACGAGGCAAGCCTCGACAACGACGAATTTGTCGTGCCTGAGGATCCCGTCGAACAAGAGCGTTTTAAACGCAGGCTTATGGCCATGGCAAACAGCCTCAAGAAAAAGCAGCAGCAGCTTAGAGCTGATCAAGATCTGCTAGCCGACAGATGGACTGAAGTCCTTGCGGCCGAAGAGCATGAGCTCGACCGGCCCTCCAAAAGCTACCCTAAACGCAAGCTGCTCCCCCGATTAGAGGAGGAGGCATATGAACCTGCATCACCAGCAGACAATACGGCTGACCGACCACCCCGTGGCCGCGACAGAGAGGCCTCTAGGCCCTCCACCAGAACCGTACCCCGGCATCGCTCGAAAAGCACAAGGCCACAAGGGAATGCTCCGGACTTGCGAGATATATTGGAGGATAAGTCAAGACAATCAAGATCGATCTATGGATCGCGTGGGCGCCCCATGATACGCGACGACAACCATCGCGCCGGACACAGTAAGTCCGGCCGGGCCGAACAAAATATACAAAGCTCTTTTGAACTCCGTCGTGATATCGCCCAGTATAGAGGCGCCGCACACCCACTATGCTTCACAGATGAAGTAATGGATCATCAAATCCCCGAAGGGTTTAAACCCGTGAACATTGAATCTTATGATGGCACAACAGACCCCGCGGTTTGGATCGAGGACTATCTCCTTCATATCCACATGGCTCGCGGTGATGATCTCCATGCCATCAAATACCTCCCACTCAAGCTTAAAGGACCAGCCCGGCATTGGCTTAACAGCTTGCCAGCAGAGTCAATTGGGAGTTGGGAAGACCTGGAAGCCGCATTCCTCAATAACTTCCAAGGCACGTACGTGCGACCACCAGACGCTGACGACCTAAGCCATATAATTCAGCAGCCAGACGAATCGGCCAGACAATTCTGGACATGGTTCTTAACAAAGAAAAATCAAATCGTCGATTGTCCGGATGCAGAGGCCCTCGCGGCCTTCAAACATAACATCCGCGACGAGTGGCTTGCCCGCCACCTGGGACAGGAAAAGCCGAAATCCATGGCAGCCCTCACATCACTCATGACCCGCTTCTGCACGGGTGAGGACAGCTGGCTAGCATGCAACAACAACCTCAGTAAAAATTCTGGCAGTCCGGATATCAAGGACCGCAATGGCAGGCCGCGTCGCAATAAAAACAAACGCCGCATTAACGGCGACAATAGTGAGGATACGGCAGTCAATGCCGGATTCAGAGGCTCTAAACCCGGTCAACGGAAAAAGACATTCAAAAGAACTACTCCGGGTCCGTCCAATTTGGACCGAATACTCGACCGCTCGTGCCAGATACACGGCACCCCCGAAAAGCCAGCTAACCACACCAACAGGGACTGTTGGGTATTCTAGCAGGCATGCAAGTTAATTGCCGAAAACAACGACAAGGGGCTGCATAGCGATGACGAGGAAGAGACCCGACCACCGAACAATAGAGGACAGAAGGGTTTCCCCCCACAAGTGCGGACGGTGAACATGATATACGCAACCCACATACCCAAAAGGGAGCGGAAGCGTGCACTCAGGGATGTATACGCGATGGAGCCAGTTGCCCCAAAGTTCAATCCATGGTCCTCCTGCCCAATCACTTTTGACCGAAGGGACCACCCCACCAGCATCCGCCATGGCGGATTCGCCGCATTGGTTTTAGACCCAATCGTTGACGGATTTCACCTCACCAGAGTCCTGATGGACGGCGGCAGCAGCCTGAACCTGCTTTATCAGGATACAATGCGCAAAATGGGCATAGACTCCTCAAGGATTAAACCTACAAAGACGACCTTTAAAGGCGTCATACCAGGTGTAGAGGCCAATTGTACAGGCTTAGTTACACTGGAAGTGGTATTCGGATCCCCGGATAACTTCCGGAGCGAAGAGTTAATCTTCGACATAGTTCCGTTCCGGAGCGGCTATCATGCTCTTCTCGGACGCACCGCGTTTGCAAAGTTCAACGCGGTACCGCACTATGCATATCTTAAGCTCAAGATGCCAGGCCCTCGAGGAGTCATCACGGTCAACGGAAATATTGAACGCTCTCTCCGAATGGAGGAACATACAGCGGCTCTCGCGGCAAAAGTACAGTGCAGCCTCTTAAGGCAATTCTCGAGTTCGGCCGTTAAGCGACCGGACACGGCTAAACGCGCCCGGAGTAACCTACAACAAGACCACCTGGCATGTTCTGAGCACGCGTAGCAATGCGGCCCCAACCCCAGCCCCTACAAAATTCCAAGACGGGTCCTTCGCGTACATCATTACGCTCTGAAGATACCATGGGCATAGGGGGAGGGGCACGACCACGATAGGCCCAGAATGTGGCTTAACCACACCAGGGGCTCTCAAGTGTGTCGTTCTTTTTTCTTTTCTTCTTTTTTTTTACCCACAGAACCCCGTTCATCAGAGGCCCTGTCCGGCAGTAGACCTGCCGAACTCACGATGCAACAGCCAGGGAAGGAGAAAGGCTACGACGAATATCCAGGTGGTCTCCATTACGAGCATTAAATCTGTTTTATACACCATTCTGCAACCTACCTCTGGAGGGGGACATGTTTAATAGTCCCATCCCTTGCTTATCGCACCATTTGTATCATTCTGCATTCACAGCAGTATTTCTTGAATAAGCAATGCACCCCTTTTTTACAATTGCATTCCTTTCTTATACATATGTTCATTTATGACATGTTGCATCCGTAGACTTTGGTACGGCTAAATACACCAGGGGCTTATGTTTCCCGCATCATGGTGCAATAAGTCCGAACACTTTCACAAGTGCAGCACCCCAAACTTATAGCATTATATGCATCGGCTCCGAATCATGTCTTGGGTCAATAGTTGGGTTTGCCCGGCTCCCATGTTTTGGTACCTTATGTTCCGTTGTATCGGCTAAGGTAGCACTGGGAGAACCACTGCGATTGTGCCCCAGTTGAGCTGGGCGAGTGCCTCAGTGGAGAAAGCTAAAACTGACCGTCATGATGAGGCGAGAGCCGGTCACTGTTCGAGAGGTTTTTTAGAGTCCCTAAAGACTTATGCTGCTTAGAGCGAGGAACCGGCTCTGTCCGGCCCAGGCGTGGATAGCGCCCCAAATTCGGCCTTCCGAACACTAGGGGCTTCACTGAAATTTAAAATTATATAATTCTATGGCTAAGTGAGAGTGTTCAAGCATTATAAGTCCGGTTGCCTTGTTCGTTGTGTTGAGCACCTCCCTAGATGGACCCAAAAATGGGAACAAGAGTGCTCAAATTTATCCCGAACACCCCAGCACTCGTGGCATGGGGGCTGAAGCCGAAGACTTGCCATCTCTCAGATTTGATAAACGGCCGCACAGAAGGTAATATTTTAAATTAACAAGCATTGCTTAGCACATATGAACAAAGTTTTCAGCGCATAGGATAACAAAATGCGAGTCTATTCAAATATTACATCTTTGGAGCACTCACCCGCAATAGTGCGGGCACCCTTCAGAACAGTCTTATAATACATCTCGGGAGTACGATACTCCTTGCCCAGCGGTGGCGCGTCCGTCACAAGCTTCTCAACATCCATCTTGCTCCAGTGCACCTTTGCGCGGGCAAGGGCCCGACGGGCACCTTCAATACAGGCGGAGTGCTTGATGACTTCAACCCATGGACAAGCATCCACCAGCCGCCGCACCAGATCGAAGTAGCTCCCAGGCACGGCCTCCTTAGGCCACAGCCGAACTATGAGGCCCCTCATGGCCTGTTCGGCCACCTTGTGGAGCTCGACCAGCTGCTTCAGCTGGTCGCTAAGGGGCACTGGATGTCCGGCCTCAACATACTGAGACCAGAAGACCTTCTCCGTCAAGCTCCCCTCCTCGGCCCGGTAGAAAGCGGCAGCATCGGACATGCTGCGAGGAAGATCTGCGAACGCTCCTGGAGAGCTCCGAATTCGGGTAAGTGATAGGTAATTCACACTCACATGCTTACTTTGCATGAAAAATGCCTTACCCGCTGCTATTTTCTTCAATGCCTCGATCTCTTGGAGGGCCTTGTAGGCTTCGGCCTTAGCGGCTTTGGCACTCTCAAGAGCCGATGCAAGCTCGGACTCTCGAGTATTCAAGTCACGCTCCAGGCTCTCATGTTTTTCCACGAGATCCTGGAGCTCTTGTTGTACCTCCGCCACCCGCGCCTCCTGCTTCTCTCGCTCGGTGCACTCCATGGCCGCATTATGTTCGGCTGCGGACACCGCCTCCTTCAGGGTCGCCACCTCGGTCATGGCACCTGCAATACCCATGTTATCCTTGTCAATTTTCTTGCAACCAAATCCTTTTCTGTAAGGTACAATCTTAATACGGTGTTATTCACCTTCCTTGTCCTCGAGCTGCTTCTTGGCACGGCCGAGCTCGTTCTTGGACCGCTCGAGGCTTTGCTTCAAAGTATTGACCTCCGCAGTCAGTGCGGCAAAGGTCAGCAGCACAACCTGCAACCCCATATTGACATATTTCATGACTCCTGCGTATATCTTTTTAGATCCTCAGTCCGGCTTTTCTTTCCGAATACCGAACCGAGCATCAGGGGCTACTGTCTATGCGGTACTATTCTACATATATCAAAATTCTTACCTCAAAGCCTGTTAGAAGGCTGCTGCAGGCTTCGGTCAGCCCGCTCTTGGCGAGCTGAACCTTCTGAATCACCACACTCATGAAGGTGCGGTATTCCTCTTCGATGGAGGCGCCGTTGAGCGCCTCCAGCAAGCTATCCGGCGCCTCCGGTTGGACGGAGGCCGCTGGCGTCGCGGTCTTGCCCTTCTTACGAAGGGGCCGCCCGCCGGACTCCGGAGCCACTTCAGGTTCCGGTGCGGAGTCCGGCACAAAGTCTGGGAGGTTGCCCTGCGGCACCTCCGGGGCATCCTCCTCCTGGCGGGTCCCTTCCCAGGATCCCACCTCGGCATTGCCCGCATCACGAGGGGTGGAGGCGGTCGGAAGGGAATCCATATCCGATGCACCCAAGGACCCGCTCGACGAAGCGGGAAAATCATCCTTGGGCGGACTGCAGGGTTGTATGCGGCATTAGAAAGACACTATGTGGCGAAAAGAAAAACCATGAAGTTATTCGGGAGTCCGGATACTTACGATATCGCCAGGGGCTTGGCCCTTGGAGGCCAATCCTCATCGTCATCACTGGCGTTGGCAGAGCAGTCCGGGGGAAGAGTCTTTCCCTTCTTGGACCCTTCAGCCTCCCCCGTTGGGGAAGCCTTCCTTTTCTTCCCTCCCTCCGCTGGGGGAGAGGCCTTCTTCTTTTCCTCCTCGCCTTTGTGGGAGGAGTCTGCCTCGGAGTCATCGTCCGATGACACCTGAAAACGGGAACTCTTCCGAGTGCCCGTGGCCTTCTTCTTGGCCTTCTTCTCCGGCACCACATGGGGTGCCGGAGCTAGCAGCCCCGTTAAGCGGGCGTCCGCTGGGTCCTCTGGCAATGGGGCCGGACAGATAGTTTGTTCAGCCTTCTCCAGCCAGTCCTGTCAAAGGAGAGGGAGTTTAGATCCCGCATAGAGTCAAACTATGGGAAACAAGTGTCCCGTAAAGGGCAAAATCGCTTACCTCGCTAGCCGGACGCTGCGAGCTGAATCCGCGATCTTCGGTAGCGGATGCGGGGGCCTCGGCACCTTTAAACAACACCCTCCAGACTTCTTCGTACGTAGTGTTGAAGAGCCCGCTCAAAGTCTGGTGCTGCGCCGAATCGAACTCCCACATACTGAAGCCCCGTCATTGGCACGGGAGAATCCGGCGGATGAGCATGACCTGGACTACGTTGACAAGCTTGAGCTTCCTTTTCACTAGCTTTTTGATGCAGGCTTGGAGTCCGGTCAGCTCCTACGAATCACCCCATGTCCGACCGCTCTCTTTCCAGGAGGTGAGCTGTATGGGGATGCCAGATCTGAATTCGGGGGCTGCTGCCCATTCAGGGTCACGCGGCTCGGTGATGTAGAACCACCCCGATTGCCACCCCTTAATGGTTTCCACGAAAGTGCCCTCAAGCCAAGTAACGTTGGGCATCTTGCCCACCATGGCGCCTTCGCACTCCGCTTGGCTGTCCTTTACCACCTTCGGCTTGATACTGAAGGTCTTGAGCCACAAGCCGAAGTGGGGCTGGATGCAGAGGAAGGCCTCACACACGACGATAAACACCGAGATATTGAGGATAAAATTCGGGGCCAGATCATGGAAATCCAGGCCGTAGTAGAACATGAGCCCCCGGACAAAGGGATGGAGTGGGAAGCCCAGTCCGTGGAGGAAATGGGGAAGAAATACTACCCTCTCGTGGGGCCTGGGGGTGGGGATGAGCTCTCCCTCGTCGGGGAGCCGGTGCGCGATGTCGCTGGACAGATATCCGGCGCTGCGCAGCTTCTGGATGTGTCCCTCCGTAACGGAGGAGGCCATCCACTTGCCTCCCGCTCCAGACATAGTTGGAGAAGGTTGAGGTGAGATGTGCGGACTTGGGCGCTGGATCTCGAGTTCGCGGAGATTGATAATCCAAGGAGGAAGAAGGTGCAGGTAAAAGGGTTGGATCTTTATCCCCTTATATGGGCGGACGGAAACATGCGTCCCCACCGGCCTGATAAAACTTGCTTATCTCCTAAGCGCCACAATCAATGGCGCGGTTGGGTTACCCACGTCCGTATTGATGGGAATCCCGGAATAAGGGGAACACGATCTCTGCTTCGACAAGACATGCCAAGGAAACCGCTTCGCTAAACACGCTGAGGTGGTACAATAAAAACGATTCGAGTAAAGGCTTGGTAGTGGTGTGACGTCACGCCACCAAATACGTCAGCAGATTGAACTTGTGTAAATATTACTCTCTCTACGGTGGTATGTGGAATTTATTTTGCAGAGCCGGACACTATCCTGGTGTTCACAATCTTCTATAAATTATTCGGAGAAGGAACCCGCCTTGCAATGTCGAAGACAACATGCGCGCCGGACTCATCGTCATTGAAGCCTGGTTTAGGGGCTACTGAGGGAGTCCTGGACTAGGGGGTGTCCGGATAGCCGAACTATCATCATCGGCCGGACTCCAAGACTATGAAGATACAAGATTGAAGACTTCGTCCCGTGTCCGGATAGGACTTTCCTTGGCGTGGAAGGCAAGCTTGGCGATGCGGATATGTAGATCTCCTACCATTGTAACCGACTCTGTGTAACCCTAGCCCTCTCCGGTGTCTATATAAACCGGATGGCTTTAGTCCGTAGGACGAACAACAATCATACCATAGGCTAGCTTCTAGGGTTTAGCCTCCTTGATCTCGTGGTAGATCTACTCTTGTAATACCCACATCATCAATATCAATCAAGCAGGACGTAGGGTTTTACCTCCATCAAGAGGGCCCGAACCTGGGTAAAACATCGTGTCCCTTGTCCTGTTACCATCCGCCTAGACGCACAGTTCGGGACCCCCTACCCGAGATCCGCCGGTTTTGACACCGACAATGTCCTCGAATGAGTAAAATATGCACCAACATGCTCACACAATAAGATGACAAATGAAATATGTGGCAAAGCATGCACAACCAATTCTAGCATCTATCAAACAATTGGCGATGACTAGGTCATCTATATATGAGTATATTGACTTAGGAGTCAAATGATAAACATTTGATCATAGGTCATACTCATCGTTTAAGCTCAAGTGGGGTTACCACTTTTACATAATGCATTGATGTGTTCACACCATTAGAGTTGCTTTGACTCAATTCTTAGATTTAAGCTCCCCCTAGATGTGAGATCCCCTTTTAGAGGGATGAACTAACCTCGGGTTTTGTCGATGATGACTTCATGTAGGTGTTGAAGATGTGGATGCTCAATGTTGATGTAGATCATTTGGAGCAATCCTTTGGAGTGAGTTGCACTTTCAACTTACCCACATGGGTTAGTCCCACAAGGAACAAACGAGAATATCCATAGACATAGAGTGATGCACACACACGGGATGATGTCCATGAAATCATTAGGTTACCTTGTCCCTTGCCTTACCAACATGAGGGTTTGACTCCTTGAACTAGTGCAAGATGTGGAAGTTGATTGCACTTGTTCTTGCCATAATGATATGAGTGAAGAATGTTGGCGGAGTCACCCTCAAGAACTCTCTAGTTCTTCTTTTTCGGGATCCACATCATCTTGATGGGAATCCTTGGAGTTGTAGTTGTACTTGATGAAGTAGAACTTGACGTAGTCTTGGGAACCCACTTGAACGAGGCCTTAGATGCTTCTTCAAATGCATCAATCTCTTCTTGAAGCTTGTCCTTGCCTTTGTTCTTGTGGTCTTGTGGTGGAAGATCATCTTGTGCTTGTGTTCCCTTGAAGGTAGTAGGATCATACTTCTCTTATTGAGGAACAAACTTTGTCTTGGGGTATTGATCTCCTTGATTCTTCCGGTGCCTTCCTTGCTTGCGTACAATTTCCTCGAATTGCTTACTCCCGGCAAGGCTCTTGTAAACACCTTTCTCTATAATTCCCTTCAATAAGCTATTTTCTTGCTCAAGTGTAACTTGGCTAAGAGAATCATTAGTGGAATCAAGAGAACTACTAGAAGCAACAATATTGGATTTGACATTATTATTGTTACTACTAGAGGAAGGATCTTTCTTGTACTTGTTACTAGACTTGACTTGAGGCATGTAAGTAGATAAGAGTAAACGCTTGGCAATGTAAGAAGAACTTTTCTTACGGAGATCATCATTGATTTCTTACTCATGCTCTTGCTCAAGATTGAGCTTTTCAAAGCGTAACTTCTCATGAGCTCTTAAAAGTTCTCGATGATCTTTGAAGATAGTTTCATGAGCCAACTTAAGAGTGTTTAGTTCTTTAGTTAGAAGCTCAATCTTCTCCTTATCATTGTCATTCGTTTTATCTTGATTAGCATGATTGATTGATGTTTCATCATAGTATTCATCACTAGAGTTGTCAACAAGTAAATCATCATCCACAAGCAAGTCATCTTCATCACTATTGAAATCAACATACTCAGGATGAGTTACCTTTGGACCTTTGGCCATGAAGCATCTTCCTATTCCTTCATTTGGTGAATCAAATATGTCGTAGGAGTTGGTTGGCACAAGTGCTAGACCGACAACACCTTCATCTTGAGTATATTCGGAGTCGGAGTGATAGCTTCTCTCGGAGTGATTGTCAGAGTCGGAGCCGGATACCCATTCACCAACATGAGCTTGATGTCTTTGTTTTGTGTAGCTCCTTGATGACTTGTCCTTCCTTTCTGAATCCTTGCTTCTCCGTGAGGGTCTTCGTTCATAACGATCATCTCTACTCCTCCTCTCTCTTGGTGGTGATTCTTCTCTTTTGCTTCTTCTTTTTGGAGAATCTTCTCTTCTTTTGTCGGGTGCCGTACACTCATTGGAATAGTGTTTGGGTCTCCCACAATTGTAGCAATTTCGCTCTCGACTAGAAGATCTTTTGTCATTGTAAGACCTTGACTTGGAGCTTCTTTCTTTGCTTCTACTCTTGTAGAATTTGTTGAAGTTCTTCACCATTAAGCTCAATTCTTCATTGAAGGTTTGTTTCTCACTTGATGATGTGGGGGCTTCACTTGAGGCTTTGTAAGCACCACTTGACTTGTTGTGAAGTTCCTCCTTATCCTTAAGTGACATCTCATGAGCAACAATTCTTCCAATGACTTCCGTTGGCTTGAAATCTTTGTAGTTTGGCATCATTTGGATCAATGTGCATACGGTATCATACTTTCCATCCAATGCTCTTAGGATCTTCTTGATGATGAATCTGTCAGTCATCTCTTCACTCCCTAAGCCGGCAATCTCATTTGTGATAAGTGCAAGCCTAGAGTACATTTCAGCGACACCTTCACCATCCTTCATTTTGAACTTGTCAAGCTGACTTTGGAGCACATCCAACTTGGATTCCTTGACGGATTTGGTACCTTCATGCATATCAATCAAAGTAACCCAAATTTCCTTTGCATTCTCAAGACGGCTGATTTTGTTGAATTCTTCGGGGCACAATCCGTTGAAGATGATATCACAAGCTTGAGCGTTGTATTGCAGCATCTTCAATTCTTCCGCATTAGCTTCATGGTTCGGCTCTCTCCCATCAAAGAATTCACCTTGCAAGCCAATACAAATAATTTCCCAAACGGCGGGGTTATGTCCGAGAATATGCATTTTCATCTTATGCTTCCAACTAGCAAAATTAGTACCATCAAAGTAAGGACCTCTACGGTGATAATTTCCCTTGCTAGATGCCATACTCTCCTAGGTTGTGAAACCAAGGCTATAACCACCAAAAGCTATGGAAATCAAAGCAAATGGAGACCAAAGCTCTGATACCACTTGTAGGACCTTGAAGTATGTCTAGAGGGGGGGGGGTGATTAGACTACTTAACCAAATAAAAACTTAACCTTTTCCCAATTTTAGAGTTTGGCAGATTTTAGCTATCTTAGGACAAGTCAAGCAATCATCACGCAATTCAAGCAAGCATGCAAAGAGTATATAGGCAGCGGAAATTAAAGCATGCAACTTGCAAGAAAGTAAAGGGAAGGGTTTGGAGGATTCAAACGCAATTGGAGACACGGATGTTTTTGGCGTGGTTCCGATAGGTGGTGCTATCGTACATCCACGTTGATGGAGACTTTAACCCACGAAGGGTAACAGTTGCGCGAGTCCACGGAGGGCTCCACCCACGAAGGGTCCACGAAGAAGCAACCTTGTCTATCCCACCATGGCCGTCGCCCACGAAGGACTTGCCTCACTAGCGGTAGATCTTCACGAAGTAGGCAATCTCCTTGCCCTTACAAACTCCTTGGTTCAACTCCACAATCTTGTCGGAGGCTCCCAAGTGACACCTAGCCAATCTAGGAGACACCACTCTCCAAGAAGTAACAAATGGTGCGTTGATGATGAACTCCTTGCTCTTGTGCTTCAAATGATAGTCTCCCCAACACTCAACTCTCTCTCATAGGTTTTGGATCTGGTGGAAAGAAGATTTGAGTGGAAAGCAACTTGGGAAGGCTAGAGATCAAGATTCATATGATAGGAATGGAATATCTTGGCCTCAACACATGAGTAGGTGGTTCTCTCTCAGAAATGGTAAGTTGGAAGTGTAGGTTTAGTCTGATGGCTCTCTCCACGAATGAAGAGGAGGTGGAGGGGTATATATAGCCTCCACACAAAATCTAACCGTTACACACAATTTACCAAACTTGATGGGACCGATTCAACAGACTCGGTCAGACCGACTTAACAAACCTAGTGACCGTTAGGATTTTCAGTGGGATCGACATGCAACTCGGTGAGACCGATTCGGTTAGGGTTAGGGCATAACGTAATCTCGGTAAGACCGATTACACAAACTCGGTGAGACCGATTTTGTTAATAAGCTTTCCAGAGAGTTGGTCAGGTAAACTCGGTGGGACCAATTTGCTCTTTTTGGTGAGACCAAAATGTTACAAAAGGGAAACAGAGAGTTTACATTGCAATCTCAGTGGGACCGATCGGTTAGACCGAAACATTACAAAGGGAAACAGAGAGATTACAATCCCATCTCGGTGAGACCGAGATCCCTATCGGTAGAACCGATTTGCCTAGGGTTTATGGCAGTGGCTATGACATTTGAAATCGGTGGTGCCGGATAGAAAGAATCGGTGTGACCGATTTTGGCTTTAGGTTTAGGTCATTTGTGGATGTGAGAGAGTAGTTGAGGGTTTTGGAGCATATCACTAAGCACATGAAGCAAGAGGCTCATTAAGCAACACCTCATCCCTCCTTGATAGTATTGGCTTTTCCTATAGACTCAATGTGATCTTGGACCACTAAAATGTAAAATGAAGAGTCTTGAGCTTTTGAGCTTGAGCCAATCCTTTGTCATTAGCATTTTGAGCGATCCACTTCCATCATCCATGCCATGCCATTCATTGAGCTTTCCTGAAATAGTAGTCTTGGAATAGCATTAGCTCAATGAGCTAATGTTGTTATGAATTACCAAAACCACCTAGGGATAGTTGCACTTTCAGAAAGTAAAATATCCTGCTGATTTTGTTGTTCTTGGTTCCCCACAAGATGACTTTTTCCCATCATATTTGGTAGACCCTTCTTGAATACTGTTAATGCTAAGATAGACTGCAAAAAGGATGTTGTTACCATTGGTTTGGGGGATATGTCTCATGAGTTTAATTTTGCTAAATTTCGTAGACAACCCCATGATAAAGAACTGCCTAGTAAGGATGAAATTATTGGTCTTGCTTCTATTGTCGTGCCTCCTAATGATCCTTTAGAATGATATTTGCTAGACCATGAAAATGATATGTTTATGAATGGAAGAAGGGAGATAGATGAAGCATTCTTTAAACAGGGACCTATTTTGAAACACAACTTGCCTGTTGAAATTCTAGGGGATCCCCCACCACCCAAGGGTGATCCCATGTTTGAGCTTAAACCATTACCTGATACTCTTAAACATGCTTATCTTGATGAAAAGAAGATATATCCTGTTATTATTAGTGCTAACCTTTCAGATCAGGAAGAAGAGAAATTATTAAAAACTCTGAAGAAGCACCGTGCTACTATTGGATATACTCTTGATGATCTTAAGGGCATTAGTCCCACTCTATGCCAACACAAAATAAAATTGGAGAAAGACACCAAACCAGTTGTTGATCACCAACGAAGGTTAAATCCTAAGATGAAATAAGTTGTAAGAAAAGAAATACTAAAGCTCTTGGAGGCAGGTATAATTTATCCCGTTGCCGATAGTCAGTGGGTAAGTCCTGTCCATTGTGTCCCTAAGAAGGGAGGTATTACTGTCGTTCCTAATGATAAAGATGAATTGATCCCACAAAGAATTGTTACAGGTTATAGGATGGTAATTGATTTCCACAAATTAAATAAAGCTACTAAAATGGATCATTACCCTTTACCTTTTATTGATCAAATGCTAGAAATATTATCCAACATACACATTTTTGCTTTCTAGATGGTTACTCTGGTTTCTCTCAAATACCTGTGTCAAAAGAGGATCAAGAAAAGACCACTTTTACTTGCCCTTTCGGTACTTTTTCTTATAGACGTATGCCTTTTGTTTTATGTAATGCACCTGCTACCTTTCAAAGATGCATGATGGCTATATTCTCTGACTTTTGTGAAAAGATTGTTGAGGTTTTCACGGATGATTTCTCTGTTTATGGATCTTCTTTTGATGATTGCTTGAGCAACTTGAATCGAGTTTTACAGAGATGCGAAGATACTAGTCTTGTCTTGAATTGGGAGAAGTGCCACTTTATGGTTAATGAAGGTATTGTCTTGGGGCATCAAATTTCTGAAAGAGGTATTGAAGTTGATAAAGCTTAAGTTGATGCTATTGAAAAGATGCCGTGTCCCAATGACATTAAAGGTATAAGAAGTTTTCTTGGTCATGCCAGTTTTTATAGGAGGTTCATTAAGGACTTCTCTAGAATTTCTAGGCCTCTGACTAATCTCTTACAAAAAGATATTCCTTTTGTCTTCGATGATGATTGTGTAGAAGCATTTGAAATACTTAAGAAAGCTTTGATTTCTGCACCTATTGTTCAGCCACCTGATTGGAATTTACCCTTTGAAATTATGTGCGATGCTAGTGATTATGCTGTAGGTGCTACTCTAGGACAAAGAGTTGATAAGAAACTAAATGTTATTCAATATGCTAGTAAAACTCTAGATAGTGCCCAGAGAAATTATGCTACTACTGAAAAAGAATTCTTAGCAGTTGTATTTGCTTGTGATAAGTTCAGACCTTATATTGTTGATTCTAAAGTAACTATTCACATTGATCATGCTGCTATTAAATATCTTATGGAAATGAAAGATGCTAAACCTAGACTTATTAGATGGGTTCTCTTGCTACAAGAATTTGATTTGCATATTATTGATAGAAAGGGAGCTGAGAACCCCGTTGCAGACAACTTTTCTAGGTTAGAGAATGTTCTTGATGACCCACTACCTATTGATGATAGCTTCCCTGATGAACAATTAGATATCACAAATGCTTCTCGTACTGCTCCATGGTATGCTGATTATGCTAATTACATTGTTGCTAAATTTATACCACCTAGTTTCACATACTAGCAAAAGAAAAAGTTTTTCTATGATTTAAGACATTACTTCTGGGATGACCCACACATTTATAAAGGAGTAGATGGTGTTATTACACGTTGTGTACCTGAGGATGAACAAGAACAAATCCTACACAAGTGTCACTCTGAGGCTTATGGAGGACACCACGCTGGAGATAGAACTGCGCATAAGGTATTGCAATCCGATTTTTATTGGCCTACTCTTTTGAAGAATGCCCGTAAGTTTGTCTTGTCTTGCGATGAATGTCAAAGAATTGGTAGTATTAGTAGACGTCAAGAAATTCCTATGAATTATTATCTTGTTATTGAACCATTTGATGTTTGGGGCTTTGATTATATGGGTCCGTTGCCTTCCTCTAATGGGTATACACATATTTTAGTTGCTGTTGATTATGTTACTAAGTGGGTAGAAGCTATTCCAACTAGTAGTGCTGATCATAACACCTCTATTAAGATGCTTAAAGAAGTTATTTTTCTGAGGTTTGGTGTCCCTAGATACCTTATGACTAATGGTGGTTCACATTTTATTCATGGTGCTTTCCGTAAAATGCTTGCTAAGTATGATTTTAATCATAGAATTGCATCTCTATATCACCCGCAGTCTAGTGGCCAAGTAGAACTGAGTAATAGAGAGCTCAAATTAATTTTGCAAAAGACTGTTAATAGATCTAGAAAGAATTGATCCAAGAAACTTGATGATGCATTATGGGCTTATAGAACTTCATATAAAAATCCTATGGGTATGTCTCCATATAAAATGGTTTATGGAAAAGCATGTCACTTACCTCTCGAACTTGAACATGAGGCATATTGGCCATTAAAGAGCTCAATTACGATTTTGAACTTGTCGGTGAGAAGAGGTTATTTGACATCAGCTCACTAGGTGAATGGAGAACTCAAGCCTATGAGAATGCCAAACTGTTTAAAGAAAAAGTTAAAAGACGGCATGACAAAAGGATACAAAAGCGTGAGTTTAATATAGGTGATTACATGTTGCTTTTCAACTCTCATTTAAGATTTTTTGCAGGAAAACTTCTCTCTAAATGGGAAGGTCCTTACGTTATCGATGAGGTCTATCATTCCGGTGCCACAAAAATCAACAACTTTGAAGGCACAAATCCAAAGGTGGTGAACGGTCAAAGAATCAAACATTATATCTCAGGTAATCCAATAAATGTTGAAACTAATGTTATTGAAACTGTAACCCCGGAATAATACATAAGGGACACTTTCCAGAACGTTTCAGACTCCGAAATGGAATAGGTATGTGGTACGGTAAGTAAACCGACTCCAAAACAGTTCTAGTAGCAGTTTCTCCGTTTTGGAATATTTAAGAAAATAGGAAAATAAGAAGTCGCCCGGGAAGGACACGAGGCGTCCACGAGGGTGGAGGGCGCCCCCTACCTCTCTGGACTCTGTTTTCTTGCATGATACTTCTTTTGGTTGGTAAAAAATCATTATATAATCTCCCGAAGGTTTTCACCACCGTATCACGCAAATATCCTCTGTCTTTGTTTCGAGCTGTTTTTCTGATAGATCTAGATCACCATGACGTCTTCAAGCGCCCCAAGGACAAGTTCTTTGAGAAGGTCATCAAGCCCTACCTCGCGGAGGTGCTACAACACCCTCAAACCATTGAGATGCATGAGGGGGTTCTGCACATCCGCGATGTTGAGAGACCAAGGAGGACCGGAAGCGTGGAGACAAGACTCAAAGCAATGGAACAACAAGTTTTCAAGTGCCAAGGGATGGTGGAACCTGGACTCAACGCCAACCAAATGATGATCGCGGAATTCACCAACAACCACAAGCTGGATGCCAAGAACATTGGGGAGACCATCTTCAAGCTTCATGAGAAAATCGAGCACCTCCAAGCCCAAATCTATGGCCTGCAAAACCAAAACTGTGAGTATGAATATAGATTCAAGAGGATGAGTTTGGCTGTAGATTTGAGGATCCCGGAGACTCGATCATCTTTCTATGATGGTGAGCCTATGCCTTGAAGACGGACGACAAGCCTACATCATCAACAACTCCGTCATCACCACCTCCGAAGAGGGAGACATAATCACATGGGTATGGGCACTCCCCTTGGCAACTGCCAAGCTTGGGGGAGGTGCCTCGGTATCGTATCACCATCACACTCTTATCTTTACCGTTTTACTTAGTTCAATCTTTTTAGTAATATCTTGATCTAGTAGAATAAAGTTTTGGTATGATCTAGTTTTGAGTTTTGCTTTATGATCCCTCTATGTAATCGAGTCCGTGAGCTATATATAATAAATATTAGTGTTGAGTCAAGGGCTTTGTTATCTTACTTTGATCTTGAGGGAATAAAAGAATAAAGAGAAATAAAGAGATCATATTGATCTTATGGAGAGTAATGACTTCACATATAAAGAGTATGATGAATAAAAGTTGTTGAGAGTTGGCAAACATAGTTTTGGTCATCGTTGCAATTAATAGCAAGTAATAAAGAAAGAGAGGTTTTCACATATAAATATACTATCTTGGACATCTTTTATGATTGTGAGCACTCATTAAAATATGACATGCTAAAGAGTTGATGTTGGACAAGCAAGACAACGTAATGGGTCATGTTTTCTTATATCCGAAATAAAGTATATTGTTATGGATCATCCAACATGTTGAGCTTGCCTTTCCCTCTCATGCTAGCCAAATTCCTTGCACCAAGTAGAGATACTACTTGTGCTTCCAAATATCCTTAAACCCAATTTTTCCATGAGAGTCCACCATACCTACCTATGGATTGAGTAAGATCCTTCAAGTAAGTTTTCTTGTTGCATGCAATAAAAATTGCTTTCTAAATATGTATGACTTATTGGTGTGGAGAAAATAAGCTTTATACGATCTTGTGATATGGAAGCAATAAAAGCGACGGACTGCATAATAAAGGTCCGTATCACAAGTGGCAATATAAAGTGGCGTTCTTTTGCATTAAGATTTCGTGCATCCAACCATAAAAGCACAAGACAACCTCTGCTTCCCTCTGTGAAGGGCCTATCTTTTACTTTTTGTCTTATACAATATGCAAGAGTCATGGTGATCTTCACCTTGCCTTTTTTTATTTTATCCTTTGGCAAGCACCTTGTGTTGGAAAGATCCTGATATATATATATATATATATATATATATATATATATCTAATTGGTTGTAGGTTAGCATGAACTATTATTGTTGACATTACCCTTGAGGTAAAAGGTTGGGAGGCAACACTATAAGCCACTATCTTTCTCTGTGTCCGATTAAAACTCCATACCCATAAGTATTGCGTGAGTGTTAGGAATTGTGAAAGACTAAATGATAGTTGAGTATGTGTTGCTGAAAAGCTCTTATATTGACTCTTTCTGATGTTACGATAAATTGCAATTGCTTCAATGACCAAGATCATATTTTGTTGGTTCTCAATGAAGTTTCTAATTCATACTTGACACTTTGAATAGATTGTTACTTTAACATAAGAAATCATATGATAAAATATATTTATGTTGCTGCTATAAGAATGATCATGATGCCCTCATGTCCTCATTTTATTTTATCAACACCTCTATCTCTAAACATGTGGACATGTTTTTCAATTTCGGCTTCCGCTTGAGGACAAGCGAGGTCTAAGCTTGGGGGAGTTGATACGTCCATTTTGCATCATGCTTTTATATCGATATTTATTGCATTATGGGCTGTTATTACACGTTATGTCAAAATACTTATGCCTATTCTGTCTTATTTTACAAGGTTTACATGAAGAGGGAGAATGCCGGCAGCTGGGATTCTGGGCTGGAAAAGGAGCAAATATTAGAGACCTATTCTGCACAACTCCAAAAGTCCTGAAACTCCATGAAAGTTATTTTTGGAACTAATAAAAAATATTGGGCGAAGAAAGTACTAGAGGGGGCCAACACCCTGGTCACGAGGGTGGGGGGCGCCCCCCTGCCTCGTGGACCCCCTGGTAGGCCTCCGGTGAGCATCTTCTGCTATATGAAGTCTTTTACCCTGGAAAAAAAATCATAAGCAAGCTTTTGGGACAAAACACCGCCGCCACGAGGCGGAACATTGGTGGAACCAATCTAGGGCTCTGGCGGAGCTGTTCTGCCGGGGAAACTTCCCTCCGGGAGGGGGAAATCATCACCATCGTCATCACCATCGATCCTCTCATCGGGAGGGGGTCAATCTCCATCAACATCTTCACCAGCACCATCTCCTCTCAAACCGTAGTTCATCTCTTGTATCCAATCTTTGTCCCAAAACCTCAGATTGGTACCTGTGGGTCACTAGTAGTGTTGATTACTCCTTGTAGTTGATGCTAGTTGGTTTATTCGGTGGAAGATCATATGTTCAGATCCTTAATGCATATTAATACCCCTCTGATTATGAACATGAATATGATTTGTGAGTAGTTACGTTTGTTCCTGAAGACATGGGAGAAGTCTTGCTATAAGTAGTCATGTGAATTTGGTATTCGTTTGATATTTTAATGAGATGTATGTTGTCTCTCCTCTAGTGGTGTTATGTGAACGTCGACTACATGAAACTTCACTATTATTTGGGCCTAGAGGAAGGCATTGGGAAGTAATAAGTAGATGATGGGTTGCTAGAGTGACAGAAGCTTAAACCCTAGTTTATGCGTTGCTTTGTAAGGGGCTGATTTGGATCCACATGTTTCATGCTATGGTTAGGTTTACCTTAATACTTCTTTTGTAGTTGCGGATGCTTGCAATAGGGGTTAATCATAAGTTGGATTCTTGTCCAAGAAAGGGAAGCACCCAAGCACCGGTCCACCCACATATCAAATTATCAAAGTAACGGACGCGAATCATATGAGCTGATGAAAACTAGCTTGACGATAATTCCCTTGTGTCCTCAGGAGCGCTTTTCTCCATATAAGAATTTGTCTAGGCTTGTCCTTTGCTACAAAAAGGATTAGGCCACCTTGCTGCACTTTATTTACTTTTGTTACTTGTTACCCGTTACGACTTACCTTATCACAAAACTATCTGTTACTGATAATTTCAATGCTTGCAGAGAATACCTTACTGAAAACCGCTTGTCATTTCCTTCTGCTCCTCGTTGGGTTTGACACTCTTACTTATCAAAAGGACTACGATAGATCCCCTACACTTGTGGGTCATCAGGCCCCACTGTGTTTGGGTGAGGTCCTCGAATTCCGGATTGTCAAACCGGCTTAGCGCGAATGCGGTATTGATACTGATCATGCTAATCCTGATTTTGGATAATATTCGGCAAAGGAACACTGCTCCAAACAATACAAGTAAGGGTGAAGAACTCACCTCAGAAGCCAAAGATTCGAAGGACGCCAGATGGTAATCCCTGACATCGGAGGCTAGTTCGGGCGCTACTGAGGGAGTTCTGTATTTAGAGGTCCTCGGGCCGCCAGCCCATTGCTTTTGGGCTGGACTGATGGGCTCCTATGGAGCCGAACTAGGGCGTGGACCGTGACCAGACAGGAGATCTTTGGATCCGTGGAGTGCCCTCCAAGTCAAGATTTAGCATGATCTTTCCTTTGTTGTAATCGGCCGCATGTAACCCTAACCCTGCTGGTGTCTATATAGACCAGAGGGTTTTTGTCTTTAGGGCTAGAGCAACATCCAATCCCTCCTCAACCTAGGGTTTTAGTTGCCTGATATTAAGGTAGATCGACCCTGTAACCATACTATGCACATAAAATACAATCAAGCAGGACGTAGGATTTTACCTCTTAGAGAGGGAACGAACCTGTAAACACCGTGTTCTTCCTCCCTTGTTCCCTAACGATCTAAGATCCACAGCTTGGAACCCCCTACCCGAGATCTGCCAATTTTGACGCTGACACTTTGGTTATCATGTGGTGTTCCTTTGCTTTGTGGTGTTTCACAAAACCCGGGATGCATCGGTATCCTCCCGAGTCATCACCATGCTCGTTATACCAAAATCCTCATTACCGGTTTTGTTCTTCTTTCTCGTTATTGTGTTCTGGCATCCCCGTGATGAAGTCACATGTGTCTGGCCGAATGATGATTGATGCCGTCACATCGAGAGGGCCCTAATAATATTTCTCCATCGTCGTAGGAGCTAATTCCACTCTTGAGCACTTGTTAAACTTTCCGATGAACTCGTAAGTCGTCATTATGATCACTGTGTTACAGGTGACATTTGAGCAACCCCAAAGCCCATTGTATAGTAAGAAGTCACCATGATACTCTTATGGTCAAAGGAGGAATATCACATGTTAACACTCTGTGTTATTACAATTGAAAGCAGACGATATAAACTCAACTCATGACAAACAAGTTTGGGTTGATTCAATATGATCATTCTTCTAGCGGCATGGTCTCAATGTTGTTTTAGGGTCATCATTACACTTAGCGATATCCTAAGATCCGGAAAACGTGATCACCAATAACACTTGAGCTAGTCTTAGAGGAGAGACTAAGAACCTTTTATTTTACCATTTATCATTTCACACGTGCATATGAGTTTTCCACGGAATCGCATATTCCAGGATCATAGCAGTTATAGCATGAAATATAAACTCTATAATTATGAATATGGAAATATAATAATACAAACACTATTGCCTCTAGGGCATATTTCCAGTAGTCTTTCCGACTGGTGCCCACTCCGACTCAAGCTACCCATGTTGTTGATGTTGCCTTAGGCCGTAAGACGTATATGCATAGGCCTTCCTAGGCTCTAGCTGTGTATTGTGTCACTGTGGGCCTACATGCTGGGAAATAACCTCGTCACTTGTCATCCGTGGTGGATGGGAGTATGTGCTAGCATTATTAGAAAAATTTCCATTACGACCGCTGAGTTTACCTCCTCCTCCTTTTTCTTAGAGGGGTGGGAGTCAAACATTGAGGCATATAGCATCGCTAAATCCGCTCTAGACCTTCCTGCTGGTCGCCATCTTTGGCTCCTTCAGCCTCCTGACATAAATTGTACCTCGTTGAATGTTGTTATTGATTAATAAAGTGGAGCGTGTTTTAGCCTTAAAAAACTTATCGTTCATGGTGGATGGGAGTAGTTGGCGGTAGATCTGATGGAAGCTCCCAGAATAAGCTCATGGGGCAGCTGGTTTCGACAAACATGGACGCTTGCTCTTCCTTTTCCCCTTGTTTTCATGGTGGTGGTTGAGGGGATGGGATTTAGTGTGTGATTTCCTTCATCAGACCGACTATCGCGTTGGTGATATGACTTCGACAATGGATCAGACGCAAAAGCAGCTACTCCAATCTAGGCATATCTTCTACGTTGGTTGCTTGTGAAGATACAATGCCAACATATGCTTTTGGGCATCATGAGATGGATGTTGGCCTTCACCTCATCATGGACCGTTCTAGTCGAAGGGTGCCAATTTTTCCTCATGGCAAGAAAGTCGATGAGGAGGTAGTGTGGCTTTGGATCCGCGTCCGTTTCTTCCTTCTCTGATATCGGATGGCAGTGGAGCGATAACGAGGTTATCATCCCAAGTGGTAGTGTCCCCGATGATGGCAGCCTTGGTATGTGGCTGAAGTTACGAAGATGATGGACTGCATTGCACTCTACAACCCATGTCCAGGGTCTTTTGTAAAGTTTGTGGGCTGAGTTGTAATTTATCTTTTCATGAGGGTCTTGTGGAGAGATGACAGTTTGCAAAATTAATGAATTGTCATGGGTCCTTCTAGACCCATCTCTTGTTTTTCTTAATAATGTAGTGAAGCAAAGGTTGGAACATGCGCTCAATCGATTATACCCATTAGCAGCATTGTTTGCTTCTTGACATTTTTTTCTTAGCCAAACTATTCCTATGGGAATAAACTTTGCATGGATACTACACAGATAATTTTTATGTTCTGTTGCCCCTAAGTAATTAAAAGCCTACATGCTTGTCAGGTCAGCATGCTCATTTTATTCACGATAGAATGAGCTAACATTACCCATTGGGACACTCCTTCAACCCAAAATTTCATGGACGATGAGTCTTTTGGGTTGGCTTCATTTTTTTAAGGCAACCTCGCAAATCTTTATTCAAAAAGTCACAATGTTAAAAGGGATGAACAAAAGATCACCTGGGTGGCCTAACCACTAGTACAATGAGTTGCTATACAAACGGTTTTTAATCCCTTTTCATGACAGCATTTTGAACCATCGCCTCGTGAGTGTGGGCGATAGGGGGGGCCTTCCCACACGACCCAGAAACCGTCGGGGATAGGCCCTACAATCACAGACACTTGGCAAAATGAGATCGTGTGCGACAGGCGAGCGATCAAATACAATTATACATGCCCAATCGGTTTTGGTCATAAGTAAATCCCACACAGTCAGTCCCAGACAAACATTTTCATTCGTATGTACATCCCATACAGTCAATCCAAGGAATACATTTCTGTTCGTATGTACATCCCATAGAGTCAATCCAAGAAGTACATTCCCGTTCATATGTACATCCCACACAGTCAATCCAGGGAAAGCGTTTTTGTTCGCACGTACATCACACACAATTTTCCCCATTAAATTGTTTGTGATGGTGTTACCATTGCGAACAATATCAAAAATTTATTGTTTGCATTATTGAATGCATCACACATGGTGCGTAGAACAAACTGTATGGCATAGGTTGTCCATCGCACACACTTTTTATGTGGTAAATGTTTGCACAAGGTGGCCTAATGCAAACAGTTTTCAAGAGGAAGTCGTGTGTGATTGTTCATTGATCCAACATGTTTTATTCCTAGAAATTGTGTGTGTTGTCTGAGGTCATCGCCCACAGTGTTTTCTCAATAACCGTTTGCAATAGAAAACCCCAATTAGTAGGCTAATTGGCCTATTATTAATAATCCATTTATTAATATAGATGACATTTCATATTAAGCACACAATATGTTTCATTTTCGTATTAAGGAAGCATGATTTCATAATTGAAATACATCAGAGTACAACATCATATAGCTTCAGCACTCAGCTACCCCATTACACAACTACACCAGCACCAAGTTTCACATGCAACATCTATAACCTTTCAAAATTAGCATCATAGACGGTACATAGACAGATGAATCTCATCTGGAAAACTGCTGAAGCGGTAGGTAAATATTGAGCCTTCATTGATGTTGAAAATCTTTGCAACTTTAGGCCAGTGCCTGTGGATGATTGACTGTCCATCCTTCGTCCTCTTCAGGAAGACTTCAATATTGAACCGTGGGTGTTGTATGAATACCTTCCTCGCCTCCTGACCATATAGGTGGTTTGAGAGGTAATCATCAGTGAACTACTTTGGAAAGGCCTGAAAACAAGGATATGCATAAATATCTTCTCTATATTTGAAATGGCGCAAAGGAATAAAAAGACAAGATATAATAGTTAGTACCATCCTATGGTGAACTGATGTCTTCTTCATTGTGCCAGATCTTGTTGTTTTTTGTCACTAATTTCTTTATACTAACAATCTTTCTGAGTTTCTTGACTTGGCTGATATTCATTGACAACTCATTCCCCATATGCAAAAAGGGTCGAACAGTGGGTGAAAACCTCTGATAGCAGGACCTACATGTGCAATACCAAATTTTTAAAAACCTAAATATTAGAATGGTTCCTGCAATTGCACAATAATGTGCTATTAGACAAAGGACCATGCATGTGCAAACCTTGATTGTAAACCTCAATGCTTCCCAATGTTTCCCTGCAACACATATAAGGTAGTTAGTGATCAGGTTAAGTGAGGGTTGGCATGCTATAAGTAAAATATGTTGATGAAAAATAAGCACATTGTAGATTCATCAGATTAATTTGAGCCACATGGAGAACCCATTTATCCAAACCAAGCATGATTAAGAACTAGGAAATATAGCAATTGTATATGTTTTTCATGTATTTGTACATCCAAATTCGATTTATTCCTCACATGTATAACAATACAAAATTCTACCCACAACAATTGGACATCGAATTGCAGAATTGAATCAAAGCAGTTAACTAAACACCAGAACAAATGAATCAAACATTAACTGAGCACCACATTGCACAATATAACATACTCTTAATAGAAGATCAGACAGTTAACCAAACCAAGCATGCTTAACAACTTGGAAATATAGCAATTGTATCATGTATTCAGTACAACCAAATTCGATTTATTTCTCACATGGTAGACAATAACAAAATGCACCCACAACAATTGAACATCGCATTGTAGAATTGAACCAAATATTTAACTAAACACCACAACAAATGAACCAAACATTAATTGAGCACCACATTGCACAATATATAACATACTAGAAGATCACACGGTTAACCAAACCAAGCATGCTTGACAACTTGGAAATATAGCAATTGTATTTGTTTCTCATGTATTTTGTACAGATAAATTCGATTTATTTCTCACATGGAAGACAATACAAAATTCCACCCTGATGAATTGAACATCACATTGCAGAATTGAACCAAACAGTTAACTGAACACGACAACAAATTAACCAAACAGTTAATAAGTGAGCACCATATTGCACGACATATAGAACATATACACTAGAGCAACAGATTGCATGGTAAAAGTAGATAGGACAATTCAATTTTTAAGGAAAGGCAGGAGCACCACATGCAACGGGTAAACCGAGCATGCTTAACCGGCGTAGCTAGCTAACTGAACATAGGTCCTTATAGTGAGCTAATAAGACAAGCTACTCCTCATCGTCGGCGATATCGATGATGATTGGCTCCTTGGACATGGAAGAGGGCGATGCCTCCACATTGTGGGTGACCTCCTCATAGTGGTGAGTTGCCTGAGCCGCTCCGGGCACCAACCTGCTGGCTCTCGAGTTGAGGTAAGCACGGGCACGCTGAGAAAACACCTCGTAGTCTTCGTTGAAGGCACCGACGGTGGCCTCGAGGAAACGCCACAAACTGCCGTTTAAAGCAGCCAACCGCGTCGCGGCGTTGGTGCTCGAGGTGTCGGTAGTGGCCTCGACGGCGAGGTGCTCCTCCAAGATCTGGGTGTCGGCACGAATGGCAGCCATCGCAACCTCATCCACGCGTGCGGCCGTGATTTGCTTCTCCGCTGCCAAATGCTCCTTGAGCTCCTGGCTATACTGCATGCACCATGGCTTAGGGCGGCGCGTATTTGGGGCAGGGGTTGGTGATTTGGTTGGAAGGTGTTGCACCGTCGGTCAGGCCATGTGGGGTGTATAAGGAGGAGGAGGAGGATGGGGGTCGGGTGTGGATTACCTACTTGGATCGAGGAGGCCGAGCAGCATGAAGGAGGGTTGCCAGCGAGGAGGCGGCGCTGCAGGCAATGAGTGAAGATTTGAACTTGGAAAGGAAGGTGAAAGCAGGGGAGATGTGGTTTTTGGTAAGGGCGAGGGGGCGGGGAGGTAGATATTTCCGCGGAAGCCAAAATTTTTGGAATGGTGCAGCGAAAAACCGGCGTATAAAGTGTCATCAGACACGGTCCCTTATTCAGCACTATGTACGATATGTGAACATCACAAACGATTCATATAGCTTACCCCGTGTGTGATGAGTTTGAACATGCAAATTTTGGTCCGAATATCCCTGGTTACAGTGGTTGTCCATGCCATTACATAATTTGGGTACAGAAAGGAGCCTACAACACACCCACACTTCTTAATCTAGCAAGCTCAGCAATTAAATAGGGCTAGCTGAGCTAAACATTACCCTAACAAATTAAAGACCAACACTCTAAATTAAACAAAGAGCATTACTCCGGCTAGCGCTCGTCGATCTCCACCGCCTCCTCCATGTCCACCTCGCGCCCTACGATCTCCTGGGGAAGGGGCTCCATGGAATCAATCGCACCATACTCGGCAAGCATCTCGCCATCCGTGTCCATCACCTCTTTGGAAAAGGCCGCCACGAGCTGGGCGTGGGCAGCCGCGATCTGGGCATGGACGGGCTCCGTCGTCGCAAGGTATGCCACAAACAAATGGGTGACTCCTTGAATGCTCTCGGAGATTGCCAACTCTTTGGCCGTGGGTTGCCGACCTTTATCGGAGAAGCTTTCTTTGATTCATGCGGTGACCGCCACGAGCTGGGCGTGGGCGGCCTTCACATGGTCGTGGGCAGCCTCCATCAACGCTAAGGCCGCTGCTGTGGCACAGATAGTTGTTGTGCTGCTCTCGCCAGTTGCTATCCCCGATGCAGATGTTGTTGCTGATGACCCACAAGTATAGGGGATCTATCGTAGTCCTTTCGATAAGTAAGAATGTCGAACCCAATGAGGAGCAGAAGGAAATGACAAGTGGTTTTCAGTAAGGTATTCTCTGCAAGCATAGAAATTATAGGTAATAGATAGTTTTGTGATAAGATAATTTGTAACGGGTAACAAGCAATGAAAGTAAATAAAGTGCAGCAAGGTGGCCCAATCCTTTTTGTAGCAAAGGACAAGCCTCGACAATTTCTTATAATGAGAAAAGTGCTCCTGAGGACACATGGGAATTATCGTCAAGCTAGTTTCATCACGTTCATATGATTCGCGTTTGGTACTTTGATAATTTGATATGTGGGTGGACCGGTGCTTGGGTACTGCCCTTTCTTGGACAAGCATCCCACTTATGATTAACCCCTATTGCAAGCATCTGCAACTACAAAATAAGTATTAAGGTAAACCTAACCATAGCATGAAACTAGTGGATCCAAATCAGCCCCTTACGAAGCAACTTATAAACTAGGGTTTAAGCTTCTGTCACTCTAGCAACCCATCATCTACTTATTACTTCCCAATGCCTTCCTCTAGGCCCAAATAATGGTGAAGTGTCATGTAGTCGACGTTCACATAACACCACTAGAGGAGAGACAACATACATCTCATCAAAATATCGAACGAATACCAAATTCACATGACTACTAATAGCAAGACTGCACCCATGTCCTCAGGAACAAACGTAACTACTCACAAAGCATATTCATGTTCATGATCAGAGGAGTATTAATATGCATTAAGGATCTGAACATATAATCTTTCACCAAGTAAACCAATTAGCATCAACTACAAGGAGTAATCAACACTACTAGCAACCCACAGGTACCAATTTGTGGTTTTGATACAAGATTGGATACAAGAGATGAACTAGGGTTTTGAGAGGATATGGTGCTGATGAAGATGTTGATGGAGATTGACCCCTCCCGATGAGAGGATCGTTGGTGATGACGATGGTGATGATTTCCCCCTCCTGGAGGGAAGTTTCCCCGGCAGAACAGCTCCGCTGGAGCCCTAGATTGGTTCCGCCAAGGTTCCGCCTCGTGGCGGCGGAGTTTCATCTCGTAAGCTTGCTTATGATTTTTTCCAGGGTAAAAGCCTTCGTATAGCAGAAGATGGGCACCGGAGGGCCACCAGGGGGCGCAGGAGACAGGGGGTGCGCCCAGTAGGGGGGGGGTGGCGCCCCCACCCTCATGGCCAGGGTGTGGGCCCCCTCGGGTACTTTCTTCGCTCAATAATTCTTACTAATTCGAAAAATGACTTTCGTGGAGTTTCAGGACTTTTGGAGCTGCGCAGAATAGGTTTCCAATATTTGCTCCTTTTCCTGCCAGAATCCCAGCTGCCGGCATTCTCCCGCTTCATGATAAACCTTGTAAAATAAGAGAGAATAGCCATAAGTATTGTGACATAACATGTAATAACATCCCATAATGCAATGAATATCGATATAAAGGCATGATGCAAAATGGATGTATCAACTCCCCCAAGCTTAGACCTCGCTTGTCCTCAAGCGGAAGCCAAAATCAAAAAATATGTCCACATGTTTAGAGATAGAGGTGTCAATAAAAATAAAATACGGACATTAGGGCATCATGATCATTCTTATAACATCAACATATATAGATTTTTGTCATATGATTTATTATGCTCAAGTAACAATCTATTCACAATGTCAAGTATGGTTCAGAAACTTCATTGAGAACTAACAAACTATAATCTCAGTCATTGAAGCAATTGCAATTTATCATAACATCAGAAAGAGTCAAGAATAGAGCTTTTCAGCAAGTCCACATACTCAACTATCATATAGTCTTCTACAAGTGCTAACACTCACGCAATACTTATGGTTATGAAGTTTTAATCGGACACCGAGAAAGATAGGGGCTTATAGTGTTGCCTCCCAACGTATTCACCTTTGGGTTATGTCAACAATAATAGTTCATGCTAACTTACATCCAATTGGATATATATATCAGGATCTTTCCAACACGAGGTGCTTGCCAAAGGATAAAATGAAAAAGGGAAAGGTGAAGATCACCTTGACTCTTGCATAAAATAAAAGACATAAAGTAAAAGATAGGCCCTTCGCAGAGGGAAACAGAGGTTGTCATGTGCTTTTAGGGTTGGATGCACAAAATCTTAATGCAAAAGAACGTCACTTCATATTGCCACTTGTGATATGAACCTTTATTATGCAGTCCGTCGCTTTTATTACTTCCATATCACACGATTGTATAAAGCTTATTTTCTCCGCACTAATAAGTCATACATATTTAGAGAGCAGTTTTTATTGCTTGCAACATGACAACTTACTTGAAGGATCTTACTCAATCCATAGGTAGGTATGGTAGACTCTCATGGCAAAACTGGGTTTAAGGATATTTGGAAGCACAAGTAGTATCTCTACTTGGTGCTAGGAATTTTGGCTAGCATGAGGGGGAAAGGCAAGCTCAACATGTTTGAAAGATCCATGACAATATACTTTAATTGAGATGTGAGAAAACATAACCCATTACGTTGTCTTCCTTGTCCAACATCAACTCTTTAGCATGTCATACTTAATGAGTGCTCACAATCATAAAAGATGTCCAAGATAGTATATTTATATGTGAGAACCTCTCCTTCTTTATTACTTCCTATTAATTGCAACGATGACCAAAACTATGTTTGTCAACTCTCAACAACTTTTATGCCTCATACACTTTATATGTGAAGTCATTACTATCCATAAGATCAATATGAACTCTTTTATTCTTTTTATTCTTTATACTTTCTCAAGATCATATCAAGATAGCAAAGCCCTTGACTCAACACTAATATTTATTATATAGCTCACACACTCGATTACATAGAGATATCGCAAAGCAAAACTCAAAACTACTTCATACCAAAACTTTATTCTACTAGGATCAAGATATTACTAAAAGGATCTAACTAAGTAAAATGGTAAAGATAAGAGTGTGATGGTGATACGATACCGGGGCACCTCCCCCAAGCTTGGCAGTTGCCAAGGGGAGTGCCCATACCCATGTGATTATGTCCTCGGAGGTGATGAAGGTGGTGATGATGATCGTGGATAATCGCACATCGAGCGTAAAAGTTCCTCCAACTTGCGGATAATTCCCTTGAGTCCGGCAATATGATCCTTCAACAAAATATTTTCCCGTGTGAGATACTTGTTTTGTATGTGAGCTAACTCAATCATCTTGAAAGCTTCAATCTCAGTTGGGGTAAAGAGGTTAGGTAGAGGTTGAGGAATATTTTATTCTTTCGCCGCCGGAGCTTGATCCTCCATGGCCTTCTTGATCCCTTCATCTTTGTTGATCAACCCCGGTTCTTCTCTTTTCAACTCTATCTTCAATAGCCAAGCATCCTTGTATTCATTGTTGACGGAGGGTGACATCATGAGGCTCTAGATCTGTCAGGAAAACAGCTCAAAACGAAAACAGAAGATTTTTGCGTGATACGGTGCTCAAGACCTTCGGGAGATTATATAATGAATTTTTACCGACCAAAAGAAGTATTGTGCAAGAAAACAGAGTCCGGGAGGCACACGAGGTGCCCACGAGACAGGGGGGCGCGCCCAGTAAGGGTGGGCGCGCCCTCCATGCTCGTGGAGGCCTCGTGTCCTTCCTGGATTACTTCTTGCTTCCCAAAATTATTAAATATTCTAAAACGGAGAAAAAATGCCATTATAATTGTTTTGGAGTCGGTTTACTTACCATACCACATACCTATTCCTTTTCGGAGTCTGAAACATTCTGGAAAGTGTCCCTTATGTATTCCTTCGGGGTTACGGTTTCAATAATATTGGTTTCAACATTTATAGGATTACCTGAGATATAATGTTTGATTCTTTGACCGTTCACCACCCTCGGACTTGTGCCTTCGAAGTTGTTGATTTTTATGGCACCAGAGCGATAGACCTCCTTGATAACGTAAGGACCTTCCCATTTAGAGAGAAGTTTTCCTGCAAAAAATCTTAAACGAGAGTTGAATAGAAACACATAATCACCTACGTAGAACTCACGCTTTTGTATTCTTTTGTCATGCCATCTTTTAACTTTTTCTTTGAACAGCTTGGCATTCTCATAGGCTTGGGTTCTCCATTCATCAAGTGAGATAATGTCAAATAACCTCTTCTCACCGTCAAGTTTGAAGTCATAGTTGAGCTCTTTAATAGCCCAATATGCTTTATGTTCAAGTTCAAGAGGTAAGTGACATGCTTTTCCATAAACCATCTTATATGGAGACATACCCATAGGATTTTTATATGCGGTTCTATAGGCCCATAATCCATCATCAAGTTTCTTAGACAAATTCTTCCTTGATCTATTAACAGTCTTTTGCAAAATTAATTTGAGCTCTCTATTACTCAACTCTACCTGACCACTAGACTGTGGGTGATAAGGAGATGCAATTCTATGATTAACATCATACTTAGCAAGCATTTTACGAAAAGCACCATGAATAAAATGTGAACCACCATCAGTCATGAGATATCTAGGGACTCCAAACCTAGGAAAAATAACTTCTTTAAGCATCTTAATAGAGGTGTTATGATCAGCACTACTAGTTGGAATAGCTTCTACCCACTTAGTAACGTAATCAACAACAACTAAAATATGTGTATATCTATTAGAGGCAGGAAAAGGTCCCATATAATCAAAGCCCCAAACATCAAATGGTTCAATAACAAGAGAGTAATTCATAGGCATTTCTTGATGTCTACTAATATTACCTATTCTTTGACATTCATCACAAGACAAGACAAACTTACGAGCATCTTTGAAGAGAGTAGGCCAATAAAAACCGGATTGCAATACCTTATGGGTAGTTCTATCTCCAGCATGGTGTCCTCCATATGGTTCAGAGTGACACTTGCGTAGGATTTGTTCTTGTTCGTGCTCAGGTACACAACGTCTAATAACACCATCTACTCCTTCTTTATAAAGGTGTGGGTCATCCCAGAAGTAATGTGTTAAATCATAAAAGAACTTTTTCTTTTGCTGGTATGTGAAACTAGGTGGTATAAATTTAGCAACAATGTAATTAGCATAATCAGCATACCAAGGAGCAGTACGAGAAGCATTAATGACCGCTAATTGTTCATCAAGAAAGCTATCATCAATAGGTTGTGGGTCAGCAAGAACATTCTCTAACCTAGACAAGTTGTCTACAACGGGGTTCCCAGGTCCCTTTCTATCAATAATATGCAAATCCAATTCTTGGAGCAAGAGAACCCATCTAATAAGTCTAGGTTTAGCATCTTTCTTTTCCATAAGATATTTAATAGCAACATGATCAGTGTGAATAGTTACTTTAGAATCAACAATATAGGGCCTGGACTTATCACATGCAAATATAACTGCTAAGAATTCTTTTTTAGTAGTAGCATAATTTCTCTAGGCAGTATCAAGAGTTTTACTAGCATACTAGATAACATTTAATTTCTTATAAACTCTTTGCCCTAGAACAACACCTACAGCATAATCACTAGCATCACACATAATTTCAAAGGGTAAATTCCAATCAGGTGGCTGAACAATAGGTGCAGTGATCAAAGCTTTCTTAAGTATTTCAAATGCTTCTACACAATCATCATCAAAGACAAAAGGAATATCTTTTTGGAATAAATTAGTCAGAGGCCTAGAGATTTTCGAAAAGTCCTTAATGAACCTCCTATAAAAACCGGCATGACCAAGGAAACTTCTTATACCTTTAATGTCCTTGGGACATGGCATCTTTTCAATAGCATCAACTTTAGCTTTATCAACTTCAATACCTCTTTCAGAAATTTTATGCCCCAAGACAATGCCTTCATTAACCATAAAGTGGCACTTTTCCCAATTCAAGACGAGACTAGTGTCTTCACATCTCTCCAAAACTCGATCAAGGTTGCTCAAGCAATCATCAAAAGAGGATCCATAAATGGAGAAGTCATCCATGAATACCTCACAAATCTTTTCACAAAAGTCAGAGAATATAGCCATCATGCATCTTTGAAAGGTAGCAGTTGCATTACATAAACCAAAAGGCATACGTCTATAAGCAGAGGTACCAAAAGGGCAAGTAAAAGTAGTTTTTGATTGATCCTCCGCTGATACAGGTATTTGAGAGAAACCAGAATAACCATCTAGAAAGCAGAAATGTGTATGTTTGGATAGACTTTCTAGCATTTGATCAATAAAAGGTAAAGGGTAATGATCTTTCTTAGTAGCTTTATTTAATTTATAGAAATCAAATACCATCCTATAACCTGTAATAATTCTTTGCGGGATCAATTCATCTTTATCATTAGGAACGACAGTAATACCTCCCTTCTTAGGGACGCAATGGACAGGACTTACCCAATCACTATCAGCAACGGGATAGATTATACCTGCCTCTAGGAGCTTTAGTATATCCTTTCTTACCACTTCTTTCATCTTAGGATTTAACCGCCGTTGAGGATCTCTAACTGGTTTGGCATCTTTCTCCACTTTTATTTTGTGTTGGCATAGAGTGGGACTAATGCCCTTAAGATCATCCAGAGTATATCCAATAGCAACACGGTGCTTCTTCAGAGTTTTCAATAATCTTTCTTCTTCCTGCTCTGAAAGGTTAGCACTAATAATAACAGGATATATCTTCTTTTCATCAAGATAAGCACATTTAAGATTATCAGGTAATGGTTTGAGTTCAAACACGGGATCACCCTTGGGTGGAGGGGGATCCCCAAGAATTTCAACAGGCAAGTTGTGTTTCAGAATAGGACCCTGTTGAAGGAATACTTTATCTATTTCCCTTCTTTCATCCATAAACATATCATTTTCATGGTCTAGCAAATATTGTTCTAACGGATCAGTAGGAGGTACGGAAATAGAAGCAAGACCAATAATTTCATCCTTACTAGGCAATTCTTTATCACGGGGTTGTCTACGGAATTTAGCAAAATTAAACTCATGTTTCATATCCCCTAAGCCAATTGTAACAACATCCTTTTCACAATCAATCTTAGCATTAACAGTATTCAAGAAGGGTCTACCAAATATAATGGGACAAAAGTCATCTTGTGGGGAACCAAGAACAAGAAAATCAGCAGGATATTTAACTTTCCCAAACAGGACTTCAACATCTATAACAATCCCAACTGGTGCAATAGTATCTCTATTGGCAAGCTTAATAGTAACATCAATACCTTCTATCTCAGCGGTGCGATATCATGCATAATTTCTTCATATGAGGAATGAGGTATTGCACTAGCACTAGCACCCATATCACATAAGCCATGATAACAATGATATCCTATTTTAACAGAAATAGCAGGCATGCCTACAACAGGTCTATGTATCTTAGCATCTGGTCTAGCAATATTAGCGGCCTGTTCACAGAAGTAAATAACATGCCCATCTATTATCATCCAAGAGATCTTTAACCATAGCAATACTAGGTTCAACTTTGATTTGATCAGGAGGAGTATATGTTCTAGTATTACTCTTACGAACCACAGTTGAAGCCTTAGCATGATCCTTTATCCTAACAGGGAAAGGTGGTTTCTCAACATAAGTAGTAGGAACAATAGGATCATTATACGTGATAGTCTTTTCTTCAACTGTAATAGGTGCAACTACTTTTACTTCAACGGGAGGATTATATTTAAACCACTTCTCCTTAGGGAGATCAAGTGAGCAGCAAAAGATTCACAAAAATAAGCTACTATCTCAGAGTCAAGTCCATATTTAGCGCTAAATCCACGAAAAGCATCGGTATCCATAAAAGATTTAACACAATCAAATTTAGGTGTCATACCTGACTCCTTACCATCGTCGGAACCCCAATCTTCAGAGTTGCGTTTAATTCTTCCCAATAAATCCCACTTGAATTCAGTAGTCTTCAGCATATAAGAGCCAGCACAGGAAGTATCAAGCATGGTGCGATCAATGAGAGAAAGCCGAGCATAAATTTTTTGAATAATAATTTCTCTTGAGAGCTCATGATTGGGGCATGAATATAACATTGACTTAAGACTCCCCCAAGCTTGAGCGATGCTTTCTCCTTCGCGAGGCCAAAAATTATATATATAATTACGATCACGATGAACAAGATGCATAGGATAGAACTTCTGGTGAAATTCCAATTTCAATCGTTTATAGTTCCAAGATCCCGTATCATCACATAGCCTATACCATGTCAATGTGTCTCCCTTCAAAGATAAAGGGAAGACCTTCCTCTTAACAACATCATCGGGTATACCTGCAAGCTTAAATAATCCACAAACTTCATCCACAAAGATAAGGTGTAAGTCGGGATGCAATGTTCCATCTCCTGCAAAAGGATTAGCTAGCAGTTTCTCTATCATACCCGAAGGAATCTCAAAGTAAATGTTTTCAGTAGGTTTAGTAGGTTGAGGAGAAACTCTTTGCTCTACTGGTCGGGGCGAAGATGCCCCAAACAAGCCCCTCAAAGGATTAGTTTCCATAGTAAGGAGTGACAGAAAATTTCAGCACACTATATAAATGTTTCCTTACCAAGTTCCACTCACCAAAGGCACTTCACTCCCCGGCAACGGTGCCAGAAAAGAGTCTTGATGACCCAGAAGTATGGGGGATCTATCATAGTCCTTTCGATAAGTAAGAGTGTCGAACCCAATGAGGAGCAGAAGGAAATGACAAGCGGTTTTCAGTAAGGTATTCTCTGCAAGCACTGAAATTATAGGTAACAGATAGTTTTGTGATAAGATAATTTGTAACGGGTAACAAGCAATGAAAGTAAATAAAGTGCAACAAGGTGGCCCAATCCTTTTTGTAGCAAAGGACAAGCCTGGACAATTTCTTATAATGAGAAAAGCGCTCCCGAGGACACATGGGAATTATCATCAAGCTAGTTTAATCACGTTCATATCATTCGTGTTCGGTACTTTGATAATTTGATATGTGGGTGGACCGGTGCTTGGGTACTGCCCTTTCTTGGACAAGCATCCCACTTATGATTAACCCCTATAGCAAGCATCCGCAACGACAAAAGAAGTATTAAGGTAAACCTAACCATAGCATGAAACTAGTGGGTCCAAATCAGCCCCTTACGAAGCAACTTATAAACTAGGTTTTAAGCTTCTGTCATGTGATAGCCTGGCTTATTAAGGATGGTAGACTACTCATATCAATAAGGAATTCCTTCTTTTCCGGGAGCCCATTCGGAAATAACTCCAAAGTTAAGCGTGCTCATCTTGGGGTAATTTCAGGATGGGTGACCGACCGGGAAGTTGCTCCCGGGTGCGCACGAGTGAGGACAAAGTGCGCAGAAAAGACTAGTATTGATCTGTGAGGCCAGTCTAGATCCCGCCAGGAGTAACAATCACCGGTGGGTGTGTCTGGGGCGTTACAAGTTGGTATCAGAGCCGACCCTCGCGGTTACACGGATGTTTGCGGACAGGTGCCCGGTCATGTTGTGCATGACGTTTGTGACCCGTCATGGCACACGGCATGTGCTACGTCTTGAGCTTGCGTTGGTTTTCCTCGAAGAGGAGAGGGTGATGCAGCAAAGTATAGCGTAAGTATTTCCCTCAGTTTTGAGAAGCAAGGTATCAATCCAGTAGGAGGCTCCTCAAAAGTCCCACGCACCTACACAAACAAACTGAGAACTCGCAACCAACGCAATAAAGTGGTTGTCAATCCCTTCACGGCCACTTGCGAAAGTGAGATCTAATAAAGATAGTATGATAAGATAAATATATTTTTGGTATTTTGTAATATAGATGCAAATAAAGTACATGGAAAGCAAATATGATAAGAGATAGACCCGGGGGCCATAGGTTTCACTAGAGGCTTCTCTCAAGATAGCATAAGTATTACGGTGGGTGAACAAATTACTGTCGAGCAATTGATAGAAAAGCGCATAGTTATGAGATTATCTAGGCATGATCATGTATATAGGCATCACGTCCATAACAAGTAGACCGACTCCTTCCTGCATCTACTACTATTACTCCACACATCGACCGCTATCCAGCATGCATCTAGAGTATTAAGTTCATAAGAACAGAGCAACGCATTAAGCAAGATGACATGATGTAGAGGGATAAACACATGCAATATGATATAAACCCCATCTTGTTATCCTCGATGGCAACAATACAATACGTGTCTTGCAACCCTTTCTGTCACTGGGTAAGAACACCGCAAGATTGAACCCAAAGCTAAGCACTTCTCCCATGGCAAGAAAGACCAATCTAGTAGGCCAAACCAAACTGATAATTCGAAGAGACTTGCAAAGATAACTCAAACATACATAAAAGAATTCAGAGAAGATTCAAATATTATTCATAGATAAACTTGATTATAAACTCACAATTCATCGGATCTCGACAAACACACCGCAAAAAGAGTTTAGATCGAATAGATCTCCACAAGAGAGGGGGAGAACATTGTATTGAGATCCAAAAAGAGAGAAGAAGCCATCTAGCTAATAACTATGGACCCATAGGTCTGTGGTAAACTACTCACAACTCATCGGAGGGGCAAGGATGTTGATGTAGAGGCCCTCCGTGGTTGCTTCCCCCTCCGGCAGAGTGTCGGCAAGGGCTCCAAGATGGGATCTCGCGGATACAGAAGGTTACGGCGGTGGAAATTGTGTTTCGTGGTGCTCCTGGATGTTTTCGAGGTCCGTAGGTATATATAGGAGGAAGAAGTACGTCGGTGGCTGCCTGAGGGGCCCACGAGACAGGGGGGCGTGCCCTACAGGGGGGGCGCGCCCTCCTATCTCGTGGGGACCTTGGAGGCTTCTTGACTTGCACTCCAAGCTCTCCGGATCAGATTTGTTCGAAAAATAACGCTCCCGAAGGTTTCATTCCGTTTGGACTCCGTTTGATATTCCTTTTCTTCGAAATACTGAAATAGGCAAAAAAACAGCAATATGGGCTGGGCCTCCGGTTAGTAGGTTAGTCCCAAAAATGATATAAATGTGTAAAATAAAGCCCATAAACATCCAAAAGGGGTAATATAATAGCATGGAACAATCAAAAATTATAGATACGTTGGAGACGTATCAGCATGGCACATGTGCCGGACTGGATGCACAGATATATGTGCCAAGAGGGAATGTTCCTGTGGCCCGACGAGGACGTTGGTTCCTCTGAGTGGTGGTGTATGTGATAGCCTGGCTTATTAGGGATGGTAGACTACTCATATCAATAAGGAATTCCTTCTTTTCCGGGATCCCATTCGGAAAGAACTCCAAAGTTAAGCGTGCTCAGCTTGGGGTAATTTCAGGATGGGTGACCGACGGGGAAGTTGCTCCCGGGTGCGCACGAGTGAGGACAAAGTGCGCAGAAAAGACTAGTATTGATCTGTGAGGCCAGTCTAGATCCCGCCAGGAGTAACGATCACCGGCGGGTGTGTCCGGGGCGTTACATGTCACTCTAGCAACCCATCATCTACTTATTACTTCCCAATGCCTTCCTCTAGGCCGAAATAATGGTGAAGTGTCATGTAGTCGACGTTCACATAACACCACTAGAGGAGACACTACAAAAAAGACACATATGTGACATTTTGGGCCGAACGAATTTTTTTTCTGTCATACATATGACACTTCTATGATGATAAGATGTGGTGGGCTCCTACTTCTATGACAAAAAATCATGACAGAAAATGGGCTTTTCGTCCTGGGCGGGCCAGAGACGCAGCTGCATGAAATTCTTTGGGCCGTCCATGACGAAAAAAACCGTGGTAGAAGTGAGGGCGAGGAAAATTCGGGGAGTTTGAGGGAGTCCTGGTGTCGGTGTCAAAACCGGCGGATCTTGGGTAGGGGGTCCCGAACTGTGCGTCTAGGCAGATGGTAACAGGAGACAAGGGACACGATGTTTTTACCCAGGTCCGGGCCCTCTCGATGGAGGTAAAACCCTACTCCTGCTTGATTAATATTGATGATATGGGTAGTACAAGAGTAGATCTACCACGAGATCAGAGAGGCTAAACCCTAGAAGCTAGCCTATGGTATGATTGTTGTTCGTCCTACGGACTAAAACCCTCCGATTTATATAGGCACCGAAGAGGGTTAGGGTTACACAGAGTCGGTTATAATGGTACGAGATCTACATATCCGTATCGCCAAGCTTGCCTTCCACACCAAGGAAAGTCCCATCCGGACACGGGACGAAGTCTTCAATCTTGTATCTTCATAGTCTAGGAGTCCAGCCAAAGGTGATAGTTCGGCTATCCGGACACCCCCTAATCCAGGACTCCCTCAGTAGCCCCTGAACCAGGATTCAATGACGACGAGTCCGGCGTGCATATTGTCTTCGGCATTGCAAGGCGGGTTCCTCCTCCGAATACTTCATAGAAGATTTTGAACACAAGGATAGTGTTCGGCTCTGCAAAATAAGTTCCACATACCACCGTAGAGAGAATGATATTTACACAAATTCAATCTGCTGACGTATTCCATGGCGTGACATCACACCACGGCCAAGCCTTTATTCGAATCGTTTTACTATCCCCCCTCAGCGTGTTTAGCGAGGCGGTTTCCTTGGCACGTCTTGTCAAAGCATAGATCATGTCCCCTTATTCCGAGATTCTCATTAATACGGGCGCGGGTAACCCAGTCGTGCCCGTTGGCACATCTCCTCTATTGAAGGCGAGTCCCGAACGGTCACGGGGAAGGCTCTTGGTATTCAACCTCTTTATAAAAAGACCAAGGCTCCACTCCTTTCTTTCAATCTCAATCGAATCTGCCCCTCACCTCGAGTTCCAACACCCAAAGCTCCAGATTCAGGCGCTTCGGACCTTCGATGATGTCCGGCTCCGACCTGCAAGGCCGGTGGATGCTTTCCTCTGTTACGGAAGAAGAGGTGCTAAAGCTAAGAGATGCCAGGTATCTAACCGGCGAAATTTCGCATAGGCTGCCTGCCCAAGGGCAGGTTATTCCAACTCCCAAGCCTAGCGAAAGTGTGGTGTTCGCGTCTCACTTTCTTCGGGGGCTAGGCTTCCCGACGGACCCCTTCGTGAGGGGGCTCATGTTTTACTGTGGGTTGGAATTTCATGACTTGGATCCGGAGTCCATCCTCCACATCTCATCGTTCATTGTCGTATGCGAAGCCTTCCTCCGCATTACCCCTCACTTCGGATTGTGGCTCAAGACCTTCAAAGTGGAGCCGAAGATGATCAAGGGGCAGAAGGGAGAGTGTGTAGGGGTTGTTATAAGCAAGAATGCTGATGCTCCGTGGCCCGAGGGCTCTTTTCAAGAGGAGCTCAGCCTATGACAACAAGAGTGGTTTTATATCACAGCTCCCAGGGGCACCAAATGGGTGGCGCCACCTGCCTTTCGCTCGGGTCCTCCACCGCGGCTGGCGTCATGGGTCAATAAAGGACTTGACTGGGGGCTGTCCAAGGACGTGCCCTTGTTGAAGGGCCGCATTCAAGACCTCCTAGAGAGAGAGATCACTCTGGTCGTAGTAGCGCAGGTCATGCTGATTCGTCGCACCCTGCCCTGCAAACGTCGCCCCCTCCGCCTATGGGAATTTAACCCGGAGGGACCATGAGCTCTCCAACATTTTATGGGCGCGACGCCCGTGGAGATGTACAAGCTTTTCTTCGGATCACAAGCGATGTGTCCGGACTCGACTGAGGACGCAGGTCTGAGCTACAATCGCCCGGATACTCAAGTAAGTAGCCCTGTACCCGGACACACTATCCCATATTTATCACGAACTTGCCCTTTAAAAGAGTTGTTCCTTGAACATGAGTGGATTGCGAAAGCAAAGTTAATCAGGTGTCTGACCCCCCTCCCCGAGACCACGCCGGATCCCGTGTTAACCAGTATGTTGGAGGTTGCGCCTTCGGAAGAAGGTGAATGGGGGAACAAGGAAGCTACCGCCTCCGCGAAGGAGGCTGTCAGGAAAGGAGGGATCGAGAATCCCTCCATCCAAGGGAAGAAGAGGACCGCCTCTGAAGACCCGGAGACCATGGTCTCAAAGCGGCGGAAGAAATCTTCGTCAGAGGGTCCTGCGCCGAGAGATTTCTCGGTCGCATTGTGCCCTCAAGGGGATCAGCCCTCCACCGAGCCGTAAGTAAAAAGGGGAGTTTTTTTAAATAAAGGATATCCCCGCCCTATTTCTGATGAAGATAACCGAAATTTTACCTTGTAGTTTGGATCTCAGCCCTTCTCAGCAAAGCTCATCTTCGGGGGATCTTTGTCCGGATATGATGGAGAGTGAAACGCCTCCCCCTGCCGTACCGTCTTGCGAGGCGGGCGACCCGGAGGTGTCGTCGCGGAGGGTTTCTCCGAGTCCGGCGGGGCCGGAAGGCAGTCATATGTCCCCTCAAAGCCCTCCGTGTCCGGCCTTCGAAAAAGGCCATCGAACGAGTCCGGCACCACCTGGTGTTCGGTCGGAGGAGCTGAAGGATCTGCTCGGGCGAGCGTCTTCTGACAGTTCCGCATCTAAAATGTGCCCTGTGTAGATAGTAGCCCCTGAGGCTCGGTGTGTTGTCAAAAATGACAGCGCGCCGAGGATCATAATCCCAGGTATAATGTGTCGCCCTTCCTATGTAGGTGGTGAAGGGTCCGGTGGCTAGCCGGACTGATGAATTTGCCGAACTAAAGAGGCAACTTGACGTGGCGGATGCCGACATCGCGCTTGTCAATAAGCGACTTGATGAGTCACAAGGTATGCGATTTCTCCGCGGACACCTGGTAAGGGAGCTTGATGCCCGTGCCTTACAACATGTATGCTTAATGCAGATGGTGCCGCTGCCATGGAGAACCTTCAGGCGGAGCTCGCCCTAGCCAAGGAGCAGGCCAGAAAGAATGATGCAGCTGCCTTAAAGGCGGCCGAAGAGCTAAAAGCTGAACATGCTGCTCACTGCCGAAGCAAGAAGGAAATGGCTGAGATGGCCATGAAGTTGAAGAATGCTGCCGACCGCTGCAAGCTTCTTGAAAAAGAAGATCGAGCGGTGCAAGAGGACCTGAAGAAGGCCACTACCGAGGCCAAGGATGCTCGCTCTGTGATGAGAGCTATGAAGGAGGAGCTGTGTCAGGCCCGAGATATCGTAGCTGGAAAGCCCTTTCTGCTGCAGAGGAAATTCGTGGATCCTAAATATGCTGAGTTGGACCGGCTGTGGAGTGCGGAGGATGCTTATCTGGACTTGGCGGCAAGTGCTGCGGATGCGGCCGAACATTTCCGAGATCAAAAGGATCACGAAATGGAAAAGGTTTTTTGGTCGCAGTTCCATAATCCAGAGCGCCCACTTCCATTAACCGATCGCTTGGCCGAATGGGCGGAGCTGAATAGGTTATCCGGACTTGCCATGAAGGATGTCGTGAGTCTTTTGTGGCCGAAAAGGCCCGAGCCGAAGAGTTATTTTGGTGCAGCAGTTCCTTGGTGCGGTGCCGCATATCAATGCAATGAGGAGGTCGGCATGCATAGAGGGTGAGCGGATGGCTCTTGCCCGTGTCAAGACATACTGGGCGGAGATGAAGGCCAACGATGTTGCATCCCAAGATTCAGACGGAAGCCGAGTACCTGTCGAGCACTATTTTCAGGAAGTTCTGCAGGGCGCTCGTTTAATAGAGACGCAGTGCTCGAAGGATATTATGTTCGAATAACATGTATTATTGTGAAACAATGTATCGATGGAATATAAAAACTTTTTATACTTGTGCCTTTCAAGAATTAAAATACCTCCTGTGCGGCCGCTAATGTATATGTATATATAACCTGAAAGATGGCCTTCTTCGGCTTCAGCCCCCACGCATATAATGCGGGGGTGTTTGCAAAAGGCGCATTTTCACACTTGATCCAACATCTTGGTCCTATAAAGGAGGTTGTAGCGCAGCAAACTAGGCAACCGGACTATAATGCTTTATCACTTTCACTTAGCCATAGGAGTTTGACAGTGGGGATACTATATAGCCCCTAGGGGCACCGCGCTCACCCGAATTCGGGGTGCGTATGTGCCTGACCAGGAAATGGCCCTTCGTCAATGCGGAGGAATCCTATAGATTCTGGCGGGTCATCGAGTGGTTGACCAGTCTCACGCTATATCATGACAGTCAGTTTTCGGCTTTCTCTATTGAGGTGCTCGCCTGGCCGAACCGGGGCACAATCGCAGTAGTTCTCCTGGTGCTGCCTTAGCCGATAGAGCGGAACGTAAGGCAGCAAAACACAGGAGCCGGGCAAACCCAACATTTGACCAAAGACATGATTCAGAGCTGATGCATATAAGGCCTAACTCGAGACGCCGAACACTCCCTAAGGTATTCGGTCTTTATGAAAATGGGCCGAACAACGCCCTTGGTAATAAGCCCCTGGTGTCCAGGTACGCGCAAAATTCTAACGTGGCCCATGCCAAAACGCTAGCCTCCTCCTCGGTTATGGAAAGAAACCAGGGGATGTGTATCAACAAGAGACAGTAAAAAAGGTTTACACATGGTCTTAATCTGAAAAGAATCCTTGTCACGGGTCCCTACTACACGTCTGCACCTGTGTCTCCATTGTGCTGTATCCTGGACGGGTGTAGCACGGTGTTCATCTGTAAAAGAGGGGAACTTAGTTGAAAAAGATTGTGTGAAAATGTACGTTATACTAAATAAACAAAGTACAATTCAAAAAATGAATAAAATTGAGCTTTATTGTCTCTTGTTGTACATGCGCGGAGCCCCTTGTACAGGGGTATGTGGCTAGTAAGCCCTTGTATGTTTACGCCGGACTCGTCTAGCCGTGTCCGGGGTCTGAACGACCTGTTTAGGTGCTTTGATTGGTGAAGCCGGCTTAGTGTGTGTGGCTGTCAAGGCAGTCACACCATCTTCTGCGCTCGAGGAACACTCGGTATTTCCCTTTAAGGAGATGATGCCTCGCGGACCGGGCATTTTAAGTGTAAGGGATGCATAATGTGGTATTGCGTTAAAGCGGGCGAAAGCTTCGCGTCCCAGTAGTGCTTGGTAGCTACTTGTGAACGGGGCGAGGTGGAAGGTTAACTTTTCGCGGCGGAAGTTGTCGGGTGAGCCGAACACAACTTCTAGCAGTAGAGAGCCCGTACAATGGGCATATGGGCTTGGCATTACCCCTTGAAAGGAAGTGTTTCTATGGCGAATTTTGGTTGGGTCTATCCCCATTTTGCGGATTGTGTCCTGGTATAGCAGGTTTAGATCACTGCCGCCATCCATTAGGACTTGTGTAAATTGGAGTCCGTCAATTATCGGATCTAATATCAAGGCAGTCCATCCTGCATTCCGGATACTTCTAGAGTAATCCCGATGGCGAAGGTGATTGGTTTTAACAACTAGTGGCGGGACTCCTCTGGGATAGGCCGTATGGCACGTACCTCTATGGGTGCCGCTCTATTTTTCCCTTTTGTCACGTGAAGTGAGTTTACTGTTTTGACTTCTTGTGGGAAATTCTTTTGTTTTCCGGTGATCTGCTTGTGGGGTTCGTCATCGTCCTCGCTTGGTGTGTCGAGCCCCTTGTGTTCAGCATTGAGTTTGCTGGACTGCTTGAAGACCCAACAATCTCTGTGGGTATGGTTTGCAGGCTTCCCGGGAGTACTGTGGATTTGGCATATCTTGTCCAAGATTTTGTTTAAGTTAGATAGCTCGTCTCTGTTATCCTTAAGGGGCAGTTTTTTATGATTTTGCCGAGAGCTTTTGAATCCGGCGTTGACTGCCGTGCTCTTTGGGTTGTTTCCCTTGGTCCGGCGCTGGTCCTTGCTACGTCGCGGTTTCCCGTTTCCATCCCTGACTTCGGATGTACTTGGGTCACTGGTACTGCATCTTGCCAGCCAGCTATCCTCTCCCGCACAAAAGCGGGTCATGAGGCTTGTTAACGCGATCATTGTTCTTGGCTTTTCTTGGGCGAGGTGTCTGGCAAGCCATTCGTCTCGGACGTTGTGTTTGAAAGCTGCTAAGGCTTCGGCGTCCGGACAGTCGACTATTTGGTTCTTTTTAGTAAGGAATCCGTTCCAGAATTTTCGATTGACTCTCCGGGTTGTTGAGTTATGTGACTTAAATCGTCTGCATCCGGAGGTCGAACATAGGTCCCTTGAAAATTTGCCCGAAAAGCATCCTCGAGCTCTTCCCAACTTCCAATGGTGTTTTCGGGGAGGCTTTTGAGCCAATGCCGGGCTGGCCCTTTGAGCTTGAGGGGTAAGTATTTTATGGCGTGGAGGTCATCTCCTCTAGCCATGTGTATGTGGAGGATGTAATCCTCAATCCAGACTCCAGGGTCTGTTGTTCGGTCGTATGCCTCTATGTTTACGGGCTTGAATCCCGCTGGAAATTCATAATCCAGAACCTCATCGGTGAAACATAGGTGGTGTGCGGCACCCCTATATTTAGGTGTACCGTAATATTCGGATACTTGATGTGTTGCATTGCTTACTAGAGCTTGCTTTCTTGGCCCATAGATAGATCTAACTGGGCCATCTTTTTTATGCGAATCCATGTGTGCGTCGCGTGCCGGCTTGTGTGCGGCGCCGTTTGCCGCTCTATGTTTGCCATGGGGTCGTCTATCCGACCAGGTGGTCTTCTTGTTCTTTGATTGCGGGGGCTCTACGGCCTCCTCATCAAATTCAGGCAGTAGTTTTCACTTCGGGTAGCTCGTTGTTTGGCGACTATCGCCGTATTTGTCTACGGTGTTGAGTACTTTGCTCCATCTGATTCTGAGCGCATTTTCCGCTGTTCGGAGCTTCCGCTTCTGCTTTTTCAGGCTACGCGCAGTGGCAACGAGCCTTTTGTGGAGGTTCTTCTGCTCCAGCAACTTGTTCGGCGTGAGATCGTCCGGGCTGTTATCTTCGCTGGGGACGGATTGTTTATCCAGGTTGTCCTGTTTGGACGGTTGCTCGATGGCATGTTCGTCGTCCACAGGTTTTCCCTGCTCTATGGCTGGGTCTGTATGTCTGATGTCTTTGTCGAGGCGAGATTTTGAGCGGCGCTTACGTCGCCGTTTTGACTGCTTTTCGAGGGAATGATCCCTCGTGGCGTCCCGTTGTTCCTCGTCGTCGCTTCCTTTGGGTGTGTCCACCATGTATACATCGTGAGATGAGGTGGCTGTCCAGTGCCTTATAGGTGATGGTTCATGCTTATCTCCTACATCGTCGTCCATATCATCGATGTCTTCGGAGTCTAAATCGAGCACGTCGTTTAAACTTTTGACAGTGGCTATGAAGTGGGTGGTGGGTGGGCTTTGAATTTCTTCGTCGTTCGCATGCCAACCTTGCTGACCATAATCCGGCCAGGGCTCTCTTGATAAAGAGAGAGACTTTAGTGAATTCAGGATGTGACCAAAGGGCGAGTGCTGAAAGATGTCCGCGGTGGTGAACTCCATGATCGGCGCCCAATCGGATTCGATTGGCAGGGGCGCGGAAGGTTCGGAGTCTGGAGAGGAGTCCGACACCTTAGAGTCACGAGCTTCGCAAAGGAAAGGGTTGGTGTTCGGCTCAATCGCCATAGAGATAGCAGCCCCCGAGGCGGTGTCCAGCCACCCGTCTTCGATCGGCGCAGTCAGCTCCGAGCTAAGGGTCGGAGCGGACACTTGTGCGGCCTCCAGGGCACTGTCCAGCGGTAGAGCTAGATCATGCCGATCATGACAGTGCGGCGCGCTTGGCTGTGGATCGAACCCGTCGAAGATCAAGTCTCCACGGACGTCAGCCGTATAGTTCAAACTTCCAAATCTGACCTGATGGACATGGGCGTAGCTTTCAATCTGCTCCAGATGGCCAAGCGAATTGGCCCGCAGTGCAAAGCCGCCGAATATGAAGATCTGTCCGGGGAGAAAAGTCTCACCCTGGACCGCATCGTTGTTGATGATCGGAGGAGCCATTGGGCCTAAAGATGACGACACAGAGGAACTCTCAATGAAAGCACCAATGTCGGTGTCAAAACCGGCGGATCTCGAGTAGGGGGTCCCGAACTGTGCGTCTAGGCGGATGGTCACAGGAGACAAGGGACACGATGTTTTTACCCAGGTTCGGGCCCTCTCGATGGAGGTAAAACCCTACTCCTGCTTGATTAATATTGATGATATGGGTAGTGCAAGAGTAGATCTACCACGAGATCAGAGAGGCTAAACCCTAGAAGCTAGCCCATGGTATGATTGTTGTTTGTCCTACGGACTAAAACCCTCCGGTTTATATAGGCACCAAAGAGGGTTAGGGTTACACAGAGTCGGTTACAATGGTAGGAGATCTACATATCCGTATCGCCAAGCTTGCCTTCCACACCAAGGAAAGTCCCATCCGGACACGGGACGAAGTCATCAATCTTGTATCTTCATAGTCGAGGAGTCCGGCCAAAGGTGATAGTTCGGCTGTCCGGACACCCCCTAATCCAGGACTCCCTTACCTGGATTAGGGGGTATCCGGACAGCCGGACTATACACATCATCCGGACTATTGGAGCGTTTAGATACAAGACTCAAGACTCCGTCCCGTGTCCGGATGGGACTCTCCTTTGCTTGGAAAACAAGCTTGGCGATCTGTATATTGTATTTCCTTCCTTGTAACCGACTCCGTGTAAACCCTAGCCCTCTCCGGTGTCTATATAAACCGGAGAGGTTGGTCCTTAGAAGGCCGATCACAACTACAATCATAATCATCATATGCTAGCTTCTAGGGTTTAGCCTCTACGATCTCGTGGTAGATCTACTCTTGTACTACTCATATCGTCAATATTAATCAAGCAGGAAGTAGGGTTTTACCTCCAACAAGAGGGCCCGAACCTGGGTAAACATTGTGTCCCTTGCTTCCTGTTACCATCAGCCTGAGACGCACAGATCGGGACCCCCTACCCGAGATCCGCCGGTTTTGACACCGACATTGGTGCTTTCATTGAGAGTTCCTCTGTGTCGTCGCTGCAAGGCTCGATGGATCCTTCAATCATCGTCAACAACACGGTCCAGGGCGAAACTTTCCCCCTGGACAGATCTTTGTGTTCGGCGGCTTCGCACTGCGGGCTAATTCGCTTGGCCATCTGGAGCAGATCGACAGCTACGCCCCTGGCCACCAGATCAGGTTCTGAAACCTGAACTACACGGTGGACATTCACGGAGACTTGATCTTCGACGGATTCGGTCCTGTGCCAGGAGCACAGGCAGTCATGATGAGCACGGCTTAGACCTGTTGTCGGATAATGCTCGGGATATCACCCCTGCAGTAGCCCCGAACCTAAATCCGGAGCAGGTTGCGTTGCCTAAGGACGGAGGGATGGACCCCTCCCCGCAGGCCGCACACTTATCGGCGGTGGAGCCGAACACAGGTCTCACCTTTGTGGAAGCCTGTGACTCTGGACCCCCGGACTCGTATCCGGTTGTTGGTTCCAGCCCGTGCACTCCCGAGCCAGCCGAGCCAGGTTGGGCCCCGGTAATGGAGTTTACCGCTACCGATATCTTGCAGCACTCGCCCTTTAGCGACATGCTGAACTCATTAAAATCTCTCTCTTTGATAGGAGACTCTTGGTCGAACTATGTCTGGCTCGAGTGGGAAGCAGGCAACTAAGGAATTCGTTGCCCACCCACCACCCACTTCATTGCCATGGTTGATGATTTAACCGACGTGCTTGACTTCGACTCCGAAGGCATCGACGGTATGGACAACGATGTAGGAGAAGACTCAGAATCTTTGGGGCGCTGGACTACTACCTCGTCACACGATATATACATGGTGGATACGCCCAAGGAGGACGACGGCGACAATCCGGAAGATAAAACCCCCGGGCAAAAGCCAAAATGACGGTGCAGATGCCGTTAAAAGTCCAGCAACAGCAAAAATAGCGACAAGAGCGCCAGAAAGATCGACATACCAGTCAACTCCGAAGGCAACAATGACCACATGGACCCAGCGATGGAGCAGGATGAGCCAGGTCACACCGAACCCAGTTCGGAGCAGACACCCGATCACAATGATCCCGAGGGACGAGTTCATCAAACCGCCCCAGGACAAGAACACAGTCCGGACGATGATGCATTCATCATCCCGGAAAAACGCGTGGAACGAGATAATCTCCACAGAAGGCTTATGGCCACAGCGAGAAGTCTAAAGAAGCAGAAGCAACAGCTAAAAGCCGCACAGGAAACGCTCAATCGCAAATGGAATAAAGTGCTACACACTGAAGAAAGATACGGCGACGATCGCCATACAAAGAGCTATCCAAAACGCAAGCTATTGCCAAGATTCGACGACGAGGCCATTCCACCAAAGAATAACACGACCAGGAGGCCAGACGTACCGCTTCATAACCACAACAGAGCGGCTACCGACGCCGCGCACGAACTATGTGAGCACCTGGATCCATCTACGGATCTAAAGGACACACCCCGGCGAGGGACTATGGTCACCAAAACGATCATACCAACCAAATACCAGTTCGGAATAAGCACCGGACACAACAACAGCCGACGGCATGCCACATCACGTCCAGATACAGAGGGGCTGTTCACCCCCTGTGCATCACCGAAGAAGTACTGGACCATGAATTTCCACAAGGTTTTAAACCTGTAAACATAGAGGCATACGACGGAACGACAGACCCAAGGGTCTGGATCGAGGATTTTATCCTGCATATTCACATGGCTCATGGGGATGACCTCCACGCCATCAAATACCTTCCCCTCAAGTTGAAGGGACCAGCTCGACACTGGTTGAAGAGCCTCCCTGAAAATTCAATTGGGAGTTGGGAGGAACTCGAGGATGCTTTCAGGGCCAATTTTCAAGGGACTTATGTCCGGCCTCCGGATGCGGACGATTTAAGTCACATAATCCAACAGCCCGGAGAGTTCGCCCGCAAGCTTTGGAACAGATTCCTCACTAAGAAGAATCAAATTGTCGATTGTCCGGATGCCAAAGCGTGAGCGGCATTCAAACACAGGATCCGCGACGAGTGGCTCGCCAGACACCTCGGCCAAGAAAAGCCAAGGACAATGGCAGCCTTAACAAGCCTTATGACCCGCTTTTGCGCGGGTGAAGATAGCTGGTTGGCCCATAAAGGCACCAGCGACCCAAGCACATCTGAAATAAGGGACGACAACGGGAAGCCACGACGTAATAAAAACAAACGCCAAAACAAGGAAGAGAGCCCGGACAACACAACGGTCAATGCAGGATTTAGGGGCTCTTGACCTGATCAGCAAAAGAAGCCACTTAAAGGCAGTAAAGAGGGACCGTCCGGTCTGAACAGAGTCCTGGACAGACTGTGCCAAATTCATGGCACCCCTGACAAACCTGCGAACCACACGAACAGAGAGTGTTGGGTCTTCAAGAAGGCCGACAATTAAATGCCGAACACAAGGGAAGGGAAACACCAAGTGAAGACGAGGATGAACCTCGCCAGCCGAACACTAGGGGACAGAAAAAATTCTCACCAGAGGTTAAAACAGTAAACATGATCCACACGACTCACACATCCACGAGAAGGCACGAACGCGCGCTCAGAGACGCGTACGATATAGAGCCCATCGTACCCACACCTAACTACTGGATGGCTTGTCTGATTACCTTCGATCACACGGACTGCCTAACTAGTATTCGGTGCGGAGGATCAAAGGCCTTGGTGCTTGACCCAATAATCGACGGATACCATCTCACCCACGTCCTCATGGACGGCGGCAGCAGTCTCAATTTAATATACGAGGACACTGACCGCAGGATGGGGATAGATCCATCCAGAATTAGCCAAAGCAACACCACCTTTGAAGGGGTGATACCAGGCGTTGAAGCCTACGACAGGGGCTCCGTCGTACTGGAGGTAACATTCGGCTCCCCAGGCAACTCAAAAAGTGAAGAACTACTCTTCACCATCGCACCCTTCCAAAGCGGCTATCATGCATTGCTTGGAAGAACGGCCTTCGCCCGCTTCAACGCATTACCGCACTATGCCTACCTTACACTCAAGATGCCTGATCCATGTGGCGTCATCACCGTTAACGGAAACACAGGGCGCTCTTCACGCGTAGAGGAACATGCGACGACCCTAGCAGCCGGACTATAAGCGGCCTCCAATATCAGAAAGCATGACTGGTCATTAAGACCACAGACACGGTTAGACGAGTCTGGCAGCCCGGATAAAACTGAACCAGGGCACCATATATGTAATCCCATAGAGGACACTAGGGGCTATAAATATTTAATATAGCCCCACACTTGGCTTAACCTTATTGGCAGGCCAACGTCTTACACTTTTACTATCCATCGCATACTTACGTTGTACTCTCCCACACGAGTTTTCTCTTTTACAGACAACATTCGCACGATACCCTTCCAGGATACGGCACAACAGAGACAAAGGCGCAGACGTGCAGCAGGGCCCCGCTCAAAAGGTTTCTCTTTAGATTAAGCCCCTGTGTAAACCTTTTCTATTGCCTTTTGTTGTTTAAACATCCCATGGGTTCCATACCCACAGAGGATACTACCATTATTAGCATTTCGCCATGACAGACTAATGCACGTACCTGGAAATACAACGTTTATGATGAATGGGCATTCTTCAGCCCATTTTCTGTTATAAAGTCCGAATACCTTCGGGAGTGTTCGGTGTCACGAGTTTGGCCTTATATGCATCAGCTCCGAATCATGTCTTTGGGCAAATGTTGGGTTTGCCCGGCTCCTGGGTTTGCCACCTTACGTTCCGTTCTTATCGTCTAAGGCGGCCAAAGGAGAACTACTGCGATTATGCCCTGGTTATTCCGGATGAGCACCTCAGTAGAGAAAGCCGAAAACTGACTGTCATGATACAGCGCGAGACTGTTCAACCATTCGAAGACTTACCGGAATCTTTAGGATTCCTCCGCATTAACGAAGGGCCGTTTCCCGACCATGTACATATGCGCCCATATTTGGATGCACGCAAAAGTACCAGGGGCTACATAGTAGCCCCACTGTCAAACTCATATGGCTAAGTGAAAGTGTTACAACTATATAGTCCGGTTGCCTAGTTAGACGTGCAATCACCTCCTTAATGGACCAAGACGTTGGAACAAGTCTGATTATGCATATTTTTCGCGAACACCCCCGCATTGTATGCGTGAGGGCTGAAGCCAACGACTGCTAACTTTCAGAATTACACATAGACAAAAAAACGGTCGCACAGGAGGCACAAATAATACCTTCGGGCATAAAGTATAAATATAGCCTCAGAATCAAAATAACATTGTTTTTACAATGATTTGATTTATCACTCGAACAATACATTCTTTGAGCACTGCGCCCCTATTAAGCGGGCACCTTCTGTTACCTGCTCCAAGTAGTGCTCGGCCAGATACTGGCTTCCCGCCGGATTCTGGGTCGCTACAATGGTAGCCTCCATATCTGTCCAATAGGCTTTAACGCGGGCAAGTGCCATTCGTGCACCCTCTATGCATGCCGACCTTCTCATGGTGTCGATCTGAGGCACGGCCCCAAGGAATTGTTGCACCAAACCAAAGTAGCTGTCCAACTTAGGCCCCTTCGGCCAAAGATGGTCTATTACAGACCGCATTGCAAGCCCGGACAGCCTATGAAGCTCCGCTATAGCAGCCATCTTCTCACTTAATGGTAGCGGGCGCACGGGAGCATTGAATTGCGACCAGCAAAGATTCTCCACTTCTTTATCACCTTGCATCAGTTGTACTCTTCGCCAAGTCCGCATACGCATCTGTAGGACTCCAGCGTCCATCCAGGGGAGCACACTTCAGATCGAAAAACTTCGTCCGCAGTAAGTAGGAGCCCCCAGCCGCAATTTTACCGGCCTGTTGAAGCTCCTCCCGCACACCCCTGACCTCGGTCCGCATCTCCTTGGTGGCATTAAGTGCCTTGTTCAGGTCGGCCGAACTAGCTTTATTCTCCTTTTCAAGGAGTTCATACCGGTCGGCGGCATTTTTCAACTCCACAGCCATTCCAGCTATCTTTTCCTCACTTCAGCGATGAGCAGCCTGTTCGGCTCTCAATTCTTCGGCCGCCTTTAGGGCAGCCACATTGCTAACCCGAGCTTGTTCCCTGGCCTGGGCAAGTTCCGCCCTCAGGGCTTCCACGGCAGCAACACCATCTACAGTACGAACACATTGCACTAATATTATGCCCCTCTCATATATTCCTATACAACATAATAAGGAAAGCAGAGCACATACCTTGTGACTCGTCCAGCCACTCGTTCACCAGCGTGATATCGGCATCAATAAATCCGATTTGCCTCCTTAGCTCGGCAACTTCAACGGACTGGTCTGCTACCGGACCCTTGGATACCTGCGCATATGTACAGCACAATCATTACCATATGATCCCCCGTTTGCCGCCTAGGGCGGGCAACCAGAGTCTCAGGGGCTACTATCCATATGGAGCACACCTAGCGCGTGCCTCACAGCCAAAAAAATAGTGTATTTTTTCACTACATACCTCAAACCCACTGAGCAGGCTCGTAAATGCTTCATTCAAACCGCTTGTGGCAGATGAAATCTTCTTGAGCACCATGCTCATTAATGAGCGGTGCTCCTCCGAGAGCGCAGCTCGCTCCAGAAGGCCTGTCAGTATGTCCGGCCGCACATCAAACTGTGCTGGACCCTTCTCATCGCCCCCCGTGGGAGCCAAACGCTCCGGGCTTAGGGCAGCAGACGTATTAGCTTCCGGCTTCGGCAGATCCGGACTCCTCCGTGACGACACCTCGGTGTCGCCCGCTTCATGAGGCGGAGAGGTGGGTGGGGACTCGCTCTCCATCATCTTCGGAGGAAGATCCCCCGAAGACAAACTCTGTTGAGAAGAGCTGCTAGCCGGACTGCAAAAGACGAATCCTGGTTATTGATCTCGAAGAAATGCAGTACCTTCGAATTAACGATTAACTTACAGCTCGATTGAGGGCTGGCCCATTGGCGGGCATGACGTGGTTAGGACGCCCGTCGGGGCAGAGCCCCCCGACGACACTTTCTTCCCCTGTTTGGGCATCTCCGTCTCCAAGTCTTCGGAGGCGGCCCTTTTCTTCCCATGCGGGGAGGTGGCCTCGGATTCCCCTCCCTGACTATCCTCCCTTGGGGAGGAAGCGATTCCCCCAATACGGATGCGCAGTGTGTGAAGTTCGGCTTCACTATCCTTTCCTTCATCTTTCCTTGAGGGCATTTTTTTGAGCACCCGGCCAAGCATCTTGGCAACGGTTGGACTAGGCGAGCCTTCGGGAAGTGGCGCCGGACACCTGATTCTCTCCGCCTTGCTGAGCCGTTTCTGGCCACGGATGGTTTTCAGAATAATGACTATGACAAATAAAAACAAAGTGTCCGGTTCTAAGGTTACTTACTTGGGCATCTAGGTGATTGCAGCTTAGGCCCGCATCCTCGGTGGTGTCCGGACACTTCACTTGTGGTCCGAAGAATAATTTACACATCCCTTCGAGCTTCGGGCCGAAGAAGTGCTTAATAGTCCGCGGACCCTCTGGATTGAACTCCCACATCCGGAGAGGCCGGCGTTTGCATGGCAACATCCGTCGGATTAGCATTACTTGAATTATGCTGACAAGGTTAATGTCCTTCTCAAGAAGCTCCCGGATACGGCTCTGCAGTATTGGAACATCACTGGCGGGCCCCCAATTCGGTCGTACGTCGGTCCATTATGCCAATTGTGACAGAGGGCCCGAGCGGAACTCGGGGGCGGCCACCCACTTTGTGCCTCTGGGAGCCGTGACATAAAACCACCTCTGTTGCCATACATCGGATACTTCTAGGAAAGAACCCTCTAGCCATGGGGCATCGGCATTCCTGCTTATTATGGCACGTCCGCACTCGGCATGTCGCCCCTTGATCATCTTCGGCTTCACATTAAAAGTCTTGAGCCATAAGCCGAAGTGTGGAGTGACATGGAGAAAAGCCTCACACACAATGATGAACGACGAGATATGGAGGATAGCGTCCGGAGCTAGATCATGAAAATCTAACCCATAATAGAACATGAGCCCCCTCACAAAGGGATCAAGGGTGAGTCCCAAGCCGCAGAGGAAGTGAGGAACAAACACGATGCTCTCATTGGGCTCCGGTGTAGGGATGACCTGCCCTAGAGCAGGAAGCCTGTGCTGGATGTCGGCGGTCAGATATCCGACCTCCCTAAGCCTCGCAATGTCCTTCTCTTCGATCGAGAAGGCCACCCACCGGCCTTGAGGGTTGGATCTGGACATATTGGAGGATCTGGGGTGTTGGAGCTTAGGTCTCGGGTGTTAGAACTCGAGGTGCGAGAATGCGCAAGGGAGGTGGGAAAGAGGCATAGGCCTCGGCCCCTTTATAAAGGGGGTGAATATCAAGAGTCCTCAGCGTGACCGCTTGAGGCTTATCTAGAAACACACAGAGTCATGCCAATGGTCGTCGTGGGGTTACGCATGACCATATTGATGGAAGATCCCGTAATAAGAGGAACATGATCTCTGCTTTGGCAGGGCGTGCCAATAAAACCGCCTCACAACGCGAGTCGAGGTGGGGCAAGAAACGCCATGAAAGCACAAGTGCTCCCTAGGTGGTTTTGGTAATTAATGTCAACATATCTCTTGTTGGACTAACACTTTTATCTAGTATGTTTCAGATAAGTTCAACAATGGAGTGGCATGGACTAAAGGATGTGGGAACTCCTTCAAGATGCTAAGGACAAAGGATTGGCTCAAGCTTCAAGCTCAAGACTCTTCATTTTACATTTTAGTGATCCAAGATCACATTCAGTCTATAGGAAAAGCCAATACTATCAAGGATGGATGAGGTGTTGCTTAATGAGCCTCTTGCTTCAAGTGCTTAGTGATATGCTCCAAATACCCTCAACTACTTTCCCACTTCCACACATATGTCCTAAACCTAAAGTCAAACTCGGCCATACTGATTCTTTCTATCCGGCGCCACCGAGTTTTTTATCACATAGCCACTGCCACAAACCCTAGGCAAATCGGTCTCACCGATAGGGATCTCGGTCTCACCGAGATGGGACTGTAATCTCTCTGTGTGTATGTCCATTACCAAAATCGGTCTCACCGAGTTTGAGCAATCAGTACTACCGAGATTACAATGCAAACTTCCTCGTTGACTCATTACCAAAATCGGTCCCACCGAGTTTGAATAATCGGTCCAACCGAGTTTGCCTGACCAACTCTCTGGAAAACTTATTACCAAAATCGGTCTCACCGAGTTTGAGTGATCGGTCTTACCGAGATTGTGTTATGCCCTAACCCTAATCAAATCGGTCCTACCGAGTTGCATTTCGGTCCCACTAAATAACCTAACGGTCACATTATTTGCTAAATCGGTCCGACCGAGTTTAACGATTCGGTCCCACCGACTTTGATGGATTGTGTGTAACAGTTTTATTTTGTGTGGAGGCTATATATACCCCTCCACCTCCTCTTCACTCGTGGAGAGAGCCATCAGAATGAATCTACACTTCCAGCATCCTATTTCTAAGAGAGAACTACCTACTCATGTGTTGAGGACAAGATATTCCATTCCTACCATATGAATCTTGATCTCTAGCCTTCCCCAAGTTGCTTTCCACTCAAATCTTCTTTCCACCAGATCCAAAACCTATGAGAGAGAGTTGAGTGTTGGGGAGACCATCATTTGAAGCACAAGAGCAAGGAGTTCATCATCAACGCACCATTTGTTACTTCTTGGAGAGTGGTGTCTCCTAGATTGGCTAGGTGTCACTTGGGAGCCTCCGACAAGATTGTGGAGTTGAACCAAGGAGTTTGTAGGGGCAAGGATATCGCCTACTTCGTGAAGATCTACCGCTAGTGAGGCAAGTCCTTCGTGGGCGACGGCTATGGTGGGATAGACAAGGTTGCTTCTTCATGGACCCTTCATGGGTGGAGCCCTCCGTGGACTCGCGCAACCGTTACCCTTCGTGGGTTGAAGTCTCCATCAACATGGATGTACGATAGCACCACCTACCGGAACCACGACAAAAACATACGTGTCTCCAATTGCGTTTGAATCCTCCAAACCCTTCCCTTTACATTCTTGCAAGTTGCATGCTTTACTTTCCGCTGCTCATATACTCTTTGCATGCTTGCTTGATATGTATTGTGAATGTTAAACTTGTGCCTAAACTCCACCTAAACTTTAAGGAAAATTAAAAACTGCAACTTTGTCACTTAGTGTGTAATCACCCCCCCTCTAGACACCTCTTCTCAAGGTCCTACATGCCGGTTCATGTTGGACCGGGCCACGATGCAAGGGCGCGACGTACAAAGATTGCCAGCAGATCAGATTTATGCCATGTTCCCCACAATAGTATGTGAGGATCATCTCGCAGATCCAGACACGGTTTAAGTGTTCGATAATTACTTTGGAGTATTCGGAGATGGAACCCGCCTTCAATGTCGAAGACAAGACTGCGCACCGGACTCATTGTCATTGAAGCCTGGTTCAGGGGCTACTGAGGGAGTCCTGGATTAGGGGGTATCCGGACAGCCGGACTATATACATCGTCCGGACTATTGGAGCGTGAAGAAACAAGACTCAAGACTCCGTCCCGTGTCCGGATGGGACTCTCCTTTGCGTGGAAGACAAGCTTGGTGATCTGGATATTGTATTTCCTTCCTTGTAACCGACTCCATGTAAACCCTAGCCCTCTTCGGTGTCTATATAAACCGGAGAGGTTGGTCCTTAGAAGGCCGATCACAACTACAATCATAATCATCATAGGCTAGCTTCTAGGGTTTAGCCTCTATGATCTCGTGGTAGATCTACTCTTGTACTACTCATATCCTCAATATTAATCAAGCAGGAAGTAGGGTTTTACCTCCATCGAGAGGGACCGAACCTGGGTAAACATTGTGTCCCTTGCTTCCTGTTACCATCAGCCTGAGACGCACAGATCGGGACCACCTACCCGAGATCCACCGGTTTTGACACCGATAGAGTTCCTGGTTACGGTGGGAGGTCGGGGGCTAAGCAATGCGCATTTCTCTTGTACACGTATGCGCATGTGTGCGAGGCATTGGCTCTAACTGAAACCGAGCGAGGCGTTGGGCTCTAATTGAACCCGAGCGATTGCACTACAGGCTACACGTTACTGAACCCGAGCGATCGATCGATGGCTGTTAACTGAACCTGATCGAGCGATTCCTTCGCTACGGCTGCTAACTGAAGCCGATCGATTGGATGAACAGTGAGTGTTGCGGGGGGTGTCGGTGTCAAAACCGGCGGATCTCGGGTAGGGGGTCCCGAACTGTGTATCTAGGCGGATGGTAACAGGAGACAAGGGACACGATGTTTTACCCAGGTTCGGGCCCTCTTGATGGAGGTAAAACCCTACGTCCTGCTTGATTGATATTGATATTGTGGATGTTTACAAGAGTGGATCTACCACGAGATCAAGGAGGCCAAACCCTAGAAGCTAGCCTATGGTATGATTGTAATGGTTGTTGTTGTGTCCTACGGACTAGAGCCATCTGGTTTATATAGACACCGGAGAGGGCTAGGGTTACATAGAGTCGGTTACAATGGTAGGAGATCTACGTATCCGTATCGCCAAGCTTGCCTTCCACGCCAAGGAAAGTCCCATCCGGACACGGGACGAAGTCTTCAATCTTGTATCTTCATAGTCTTGGAGTCCGGTCGATGATGATAGTCCGGCCGATGATAGTTCGGCTGATGATGGTAGTCCGGCTATCCGGACACCCCCTAATCCAGGACTCCCTCAGTAGCCCCTGAACCAGGATTCAATGACGATAAGTCCGGCACATATATTGCTTGGCATTGCAAGGCGGGTTCCTCCTCCGAATGATAGAAGATTGTGAACACCAGGATAGTGTCCGGCTCTGCAAAATAAATTCCACATTCCACCGTAGAGAGAATAATATATACACAAGTTCAATCTGCTGACGTTTTTTTGCGGCGTGATGTCACGCCACTACCAAGCCATTACTTGAATCGTTTTTTACTCTACCACCTCAGCGCATTTAGCGAAGCGGTTTCCTTGGCACGTCTTGTCGAAGCAGAGATCGTGTTCCCCCTTAATCTGGGATTCTCATCAGTACGGACGTGGGTAACCCAACCGCACCCATCGCCACGCCCCCTCTATCGAAGGCGAGCCCCAAACGGTCAAGGAGACGGCTCTTGGTATTCTCCCTCTTTATAACGGGACCAAGGCTCGTTTCTTTTCTTCAATCCTCCATCGAATCCTCTCCCCGCTCCAAGTTCCAGCACCTAGACCTCCAGATTCGAGCGCTTCGGACTTTCAACGATGTCCGGTTCCGACCTCTAGGTCCGGTGGATGCCCTCCTCCGTCACGGTGGAGGACGTGCTAAAGCTGCGGGAGGCCAAGTACCTGGCTTATTAGATTTCGCACAGGTTGCCTGCCGAAGGGCAGGCCATCCCCACCCCCGAGCCCGGCAAGTATGTCATTTTTGTATCCCACCTCCGTCGGGGTTTAGGCTTCCCGATGGATCCTTTTGTGAGAGGGCTCATGTTTTACTATGGGTTGGAATTCCACGATTTGGCTCCGGAGTCCATCCTCCATATTTCCGCATTTATTGTCGTCTGCGAAGCCTTCCTCCGCGTCACCCCTCACTTCGGCCTGTGGCTGAAGACCTTCAATGTGGCGCCGAAGATGATCGGGGGGCGTCAAGCGGAGTGCGGCGGGGCGGCCATAAGTAGGAGGGCCGATGCCCCGTGGCCTGCTGGCTCCTTCCAAGAGGAGCTCGGCCCGTGGCAGCAAGAGTGGTTCTATATTACCGTTCCGAGGGGCCGCAGACAAAAGGCGCCGCCCTTATTCCGCCCGGGACCTCCACGACGGTTGATGTCGTGGATCAACCAAGGGCTCAACTGGGGGCCGTCAAAGGACGTGCCCCTTCTGCAGGGCCGGATTCGAGATCTCCAAACGAGGGAGGTTGATATGGTGGTGGTTGCAGGTTATGCTGATTAGGCGTCTCCCGCCCTGCAAACGCCGCCCTCTCCGGCTGTGGGAGTTCAATCCGGAGGGCCCATGGATTCTTCAACACTTCATGGGTATGACACCCCTGGAGATGTACAAATTATTCTTCGGATCGCAAGAGGCGCGTCCGGAATTGACCGAGGATGCTGGCCTAAGCTGCAATCACCTGGATACTCAAGTAAGTAGTTCCAAGTCCGGACATACCGTTTGTTTGCCTTTCGATGATTCGCCTTATGACCAACTTCCTTCTAAACAGGAGTGGATAGAGGAAGCAAAATTGATATGGTGTCTGGCCCCCCTCCCCGAGACCGCGCCGGATTCCGTGCTAGTCCGGATGGTTGAGGTTGCGCCTCCAGAGGAAGGCAAAGGGGAAAGTAGGAAAGCTACTGCCTCACCTAAGGAGGCTCTTGAAAGAGGGGGGATCAAGAATCCCTCCCTCCAAGGGGAGAAGAGGACTGCCTCCGAGGACCCGGGGGCAAAAGCCCCTAAACGGGGGAGGAAATCTTCGCTAGAGGGTCCTGCGTCCGGGGAGGCCCCGGCCGCACAATCTCCCTTAAAGAATCAGCCCTCCAATGAGCCGTAAGTAGAAAGAAAGGAGTTTTATCATAAGGGACATCCCTATTTGTGCTTCTGAGGATAACTAAAATTATTACCTTGTAGTTCGGATCTCCGTCCTTCGCAAATGAGCTCGTCTTCGGGGGACCACCGTCCGGAGATGATGGAGAGCGAGATGCCTTCGTCCGGGGCGCCGTCGAATAGGGCGGACGAGCCTGAAGTGTCGTCACGGAGGGAGCCCCCTGGTTTGGCAAAGCTGGATAGTTCGGCGCCAACTGGTGTACGGCTGAAGGATCTGCTTGAGAAGGCGTCTATCTCAGAAGATCACCATGCATTGATGAGCATGGTGATTGAAAGGATTTCGTCCGCCGAAGGCGGGTTGCATAATGCCCTCAGGAGTTTGTTGGTGGGGTTTGAGGTACGTAAAAATGACACACCTTTTAACAATTTTGCATATAGAATGCACCCTGTATAGATAGTAGCCCCTGAGACTCGGTAGGTTGTCGAAATCGACAGCTTGCCGAGGATCAAAATCGCAGGTTTAAATTCCCGCCGTGCCGATGCAGGTGGCAGGTCGTCCGGGGGCCAGCCGGACTGATGGAGTTGCTGAACTAGAGAGGCAACTCGCTGTTGCGGATGCGGACATCACGCTGGTCAACAGGCGACTTGATGAGTCGCAAGGTAAGTGTTTCTGTGCGGTCACTTGGTAAGGGAGCCGAAGCCAGCTCCTTACAACATGTGTGTGAAATGCAGATAGTGCCGCTGCTGTGGAGAGCCTTCGGGCCGAACTTGCTCAAGCCAAGGAGCAGGCCAGAAGGAGTAATGCGGTGGCCTCGAGGGCGGCCGAGGAGTTAGCGGCCGAAAGGGTCGCACACTGCCAGAGCAGGGAAGAGATGGCCGAAATGACCGTGAAGTTAAAAGATGCTACCGATTGCAATGAGGCTCTTGGGAAGGAGCGCCTAGCGGGGCAAGAAGACCTGGGGAAGGCCACCGCCGAAGCCAAGGATGCCCGCTCTGCAATGCGGGCTATAAAGGAAGAGCTGCGCCAGGCCGAAGATATTGTAGCTGGCAAGCCTTTTCTGCTGCGCCGAAGGTTTATGGATCCAAAGTATGCTCAGCTGGGCCAACTGTGGGGTCCAGAGGACCCTTATATGGACTTAGAAGCGAGTGCGGCGGATGCCATTGTGCATTTTCGAAGCCAGAAGGATCACAAGACGGAAGAGCTGTTTTGGTCTCAATTCCATAGTCCGGAGTGTTCACTTCCGCTGACCGACCGTTTGGCCGAGTGGGCTGAGCTAAATAGGTTATCCGGGCTTGCTATGACAGATATAGTGACCCATGTCTGGCCGGATAGGCCCGAGCCGAAGAGTTACTTTGGCTTATTGCAGCAATTTCTTGGGGCGGTGCCGCATATCAAGGCGATGAAGCGGTCGGCCTGCATAGAGGGTGCGCGGATGGCACTCGCCCGTGTGAAGACACATTGGACAGAGATGGATGCCACCGCTGTTGCAACCCCGGGTTCGGACGATAACCGGTTACCCGCCGAGCACTATTTTGGCGAAGTGCTGCGTGGTGCTCGTGTAATAGAGTCACAGTGCTCAAAAAATGTTACGTTCGAATGAACGTTTTTATGATGTAAAACAATATTTATGATGTAAGCGCCTTTTATACTTGTGCGTTCAAGTAATAGAATATCTCCTATGCGGCCGTTCATGTATACGTGTGTATAACCTGAAAGATGGCAGTCGTCGGCTTCAGCCCCCACGCACAAGGTGCGGGGGTGTTCGCAAAAAATAGCGCGTTTTCACACTTAATCCGACGTCTCGGTTCTGTAAAGGAGGTGGTAGCGTAGCAAACGAGGCAACTGGACTATAATGCTTTATCACTTTCACTTAGCCATGGAGTTTGAGGGTGGGGCTACGACATAGCCCCTGGGGGCACCGCGTTCTCCAAATTTGGGGCGCGTATGTGCCTGACCGGGAAACGGCCCTTCATCAAAGCGGAGGTATTCTAAACATTCCCATGGTCGATCGAGTGGTTGACCAGTCTCTCGCTGTATCATGACAGTCAGTTTTCGGCTTTCTCTACTGAGGTGCTCGCCCGGCCAAACTGGGGCACAATCGCAGTAGTTCTCCTGGTGTCGCGTTAGCCGATGATATGGAACGTAAGGCAGCAAAACACAGGAGCCGGGCAAACCCAACATTTGACCAAAGACATGATTCGGAGCTGATGCATATAAGGCCTAACTCGAGACGCCGAACACTCCCGAAGGTGTTCGGTCTTTACAATAGCGGGCAAAATAATGCCCTAAGCCCCTTGTGTCCAGGTACGGGCAAGTTCTTCTGGCGCGGCCGATGCCAAAACGCCAGTCTCCACTCTGGTTATAATGAGAAACCAGGGGATTATAGCAACAAGAGACAGTAAGAAAGGTTTACGTAGGGTCTTAGTCTGAAAAGAGTCCTTGCAACGGGTCCCTACTGCACGTCTGCGCCTGTGTCTCCGTTGTGCCGTATCCTGGATGGGTGTGCATGATGTTCATCTGTAAAAAGAGAGGAACTTAGTTTGAAAAGAAATCGTGCGAGAAACTGCATAAAAAATTGAAATATAGATTAATAAAGCTGGGCCTATGCTAGCTCATTATGGCTTATATGTACAAACCCTTGTGAAGGGGTGTGCGGCTAGGTAGCCCCTAGTTTATTTATTCCGAACTCGTCCAGCCGTGTCCGGGGTCTCAGGTGACCTTTTAATGAAATGATGCCACGTGGACCGGGCATTTTAAGCGTAAGAGACGCGTAATGTGGTATTGCATTGAAGTGGACGAAAGCTTCCCGTCCCAGTGATGCTTGATAGCTACTTTTAAATGGGGCGACATGAAAGGTTAGCTTTTCTCGTCGGAAGTTGTCAGGTGACCCGAACACAACTTCTAGTAATAATGAACCTGTGCACCTGGTGTAAGGGCCTGGCGCCACTCCTTTGAAGGAAGTGCGGCTATGCCGAATTGTGGTGGGGTTTATCCCAACTTGCGGATTGTGTCCGGATATAGCAGGTTTAAGTCACTGCCGCCGTCCATCAAAACCTGCGTGAATTGTAGTCCATCTATTATGGGATCCAATATCAGGGCAGTCTATCCTGCGTTCCGGATACTTCTGGACTAATTCAGATGGTCGAAAGTGATTGGTTTTGACATCCAATCTCGGTGTTCCGCTGGGGTGGACCGTGCGACACTTGTCTTAGCGAGTGCCGTGTTGGTTTTCCGTACTACCACATGAAGCGAGTTTACCGTTTTGACTTCTTGTGGGAAAGTCTTTTGACTTTCGGTGCTCTGCTGGTGGGGTTTGTCATCGTCCTCGCTTGGCGCATCGAGCCCCTTGTGTCCGGCGTTGAGTCTGTCGGACTGTTTAAAAACCCAACAATTTCGGTTGGTATGGTTTGCAGGCCTTCCAGAGGTACTGTGGATTTGACATATCCGATCTAAAATTTTGTTTAAATTTGATAGCTCGTCGCTGTTGTCCTTAAGAGGCAGTGTTTTATTGTTTGGCCGCGAGATTTTGAATCCGGCGTTGACCGCCGTGCCTTTTGGGCTTTTTTCTTTATTCCGGCGCTGATCTTTCCTATGCCGTGATTTTCCGTTTCCATCTCTGATCTTGGATGTACTCGGGTCGCTGGTGCTGCATCTTGCTAGCCAGCTGTCTTCTCCTGCGCAAAAGCGCGTCATGAGGCTTGTTAGCGCGGCCATTGTTCTTGGCTTCTCTTGGCCGAGGTGTCTGGCGAGCCATTCGTCTCGGACGTTGTGTTTAAAAGCTGCTAAGGCTTCCGCGTCCGGACAGTCGACTATTTGGTTCTTTTTGGTAAGGAACCTGTTCTAGAATTTGCGCGCTGACTCTCCGGGCTATTGGGTTATATGACTCAGATCGTCTGCATCTGGAGGGCGGACATAAGTCCCATGAAAATTTGCTCTAAACGCGTCCTCAAGCTCTTCCCAACTTCCAACAGTGATTTCTGGGAGGCTTTTGAGCCAATGCCGAGCTGGCCCTTTGAGCTTGAGGGGTAGGTATTTTATGGCATGGAGATCATTTCCTCTAGCCATGTGTATGTGTAGTATGTAATCTTCTATCCAGACTCCGGGGTCTGTTGTGCCGTCGTATGCCTCTATGTTTATGGGTTTGAACCCTGCTGGAAATTCATGATCCAGCACCTCATCGGTAAAATATAGCGGGTGTGTGGCGCCCCTATATTTGGGTGTGCCGCTGTCTTCGAACACTTGTCGTGTTGTGTTACTTCCTGGGGCCCTCTTTTTTGGCCCGTAGATGGACCTAGTTGGGCCGTCCGTTTTCCCAGGATCATAAGTCGGCTTGTGTGTGGCGCCGCTTGTCGCTTTTGGCATGTCATCTGGCCGTCTATCCGGCCAGGCGGCCTCTTTATTTTTTGACCGTGAGGGCTCTATGGCTTCCTCGTCAAATTCTGGCAGCAGCTTGTGCTTCGGGTAGCTCTTTGTTTGATGGTCATTGCCATATTTGTCTGCGGTCTTGAGTACTTTGCTCCACTTCATTCTGAGTATGTCTTCCGCTGTTTTGAGCTTCCGTTTTTCCTTCTTCAAACTTCTCGCAGTGGCGACGAGTCTTTTGTGAAGGTTCTTATGCTCAGGTGTTGTGTCTGGACTGTTGATTGCTCTGTGAAGGGGTTGATTATCCGGTTCGTCCTGTTCGGATGGTTGCTTGGTTGTATGTTCGTCGTCCGCTGGTTTGCCCTGCTCTATCGCTGGGTCGTTAGGAATGCTGCTTTGATCGAGGCGGGACTTAGGGCGGCGTTTACGTCGCCGTTTTGTTTGTTTATTGGCAGGATTATCCTCTGCCGCGTCTCGTTGTTCCTCGTTATAGCTTCCCTTTGGGGTGTCCACCATATATATGTCATGTGATGAGGTGGCCTTCCAGTGCCCTGTAGGCGCTGGTTCTTGATCGTCTCCGGCATCGTCGTCCATACCGTTGATGTCTTCGGAGTCGTAGTTTAGCACGTCGTTAGATCATCGACGGTGGCTACGAAGTGGGTGGTAGGTGGGCTCTGAATTTCTTCATTGTCCGCGTCCCGACCATCCTGGCCGTAGTTCGGCCAGGGCTCTCCGGATAGTGAGAGATGCTTCAGCGAATTTAAGATATCGCCGAAGGGTGAGTGCCGAAAGGTGCCCGCAACGGTGAATTCCATGATCGGCGCCCAATCGGATCCGACTGGCAGGGGCGCAGGAGGTTCGGAGTCCGGCAGAGGGTCCGGCACCTCAGATGCATGGGCTTTATGCGGGACAAGGTAAGTGTTCGGCTCCATTGCCGTAGAAGTTGCAGCTCCCGAGGCGGTGTCCAGCCATCCGTCCTCGATCCATGCGATCGGCTCCGGACTATGGGTCGGAGCGGATTCGTGTGCGGCTTCCAAGGTGCTGTCCGGCGGCAGAGTTAGGACGTGCCCGTCGTGGCAGCACGGCACGCTTGGCTGTGGCTCAGATCCATCGAAGATCAAGTCCCCACGGATATCGGCCGTGAAGTTTAGGCTTCCAAACCTGACCTGACGGCCAGGGGCGTAGCTTTCGATCTGCTCCAGATGGCCAAGTGAGTTGGCCCGTAGTACGAAGCCGCCGAATACGAAGATCTGTCCGGGGAGAAAAGTCTCACCCAGGACTGCGTCGTTGTCGATTGAGGAGGCCATCAAGCCTATCAGTGATGACACAGAGGAACTCTCAATGAAAGCACCAATGTCGGTGTCAAAACCGGCGGATCTCGGGTAGGGGGTCCCGAACTGTGCGTCTAGGCGGATGGTAACAGGAGACAAGGGACACGATGTTTTACCCAGGTTCGGGCCCTCTTGATGGAGGTAAAACCCTACGTCCTGCTTGATTGATATTGATATTGTGGATGTTTACAAGAGTGGATCTACCACGAGATCAAGGAGGCTAAACCCTAGAAGCTAGCCTATGGTATGATTGTAATGGTTGTTGTTGTGTCCTACGGACTAGAGCCATCCGGTTTATATAGACACCGGAGAGGGCTAGGGTTACATAGAGTCGGTTACAATGGTAGGAGATCTACGTATCCGTATCGCCAAGCTTGACTTCCACGCCAAGGAAAGTCCCATCCGGACACGGGACGAAGTCTTCAATCTTGTATCTTCATAGTCTTGGAGTCCGGTCGATGATGATAGTCCGGCCGATGATAGTTTGGCTGATGATGGTAGTCCGGCTATCCGGACACCCCCTAATCCAGGACTCCCTCAGGGGGTTTGGATGAATAGTGAGCGGTGGCATTGCCTTTGGATGAACAGGACCCCGTGGTGTGGAGGGCTGGACGAACAATAGATGGTGGAGGGGTGCCCGTGGAGGGGTGGTTGAACAGGACCCCGTGGTGCGGAGGGCTGGATGAACAGCAACGATGGAGGGGTGCCCGTGGAGGGGTGGTTGAACAGTAGCCGGTGGAGTAGCGCGCGGTGGAGGCTGGATGAACAGGAGCCCGTGGAGGTTGGAGGAGGTCGACGATAGCCCGTGGAGGCTGGAGGAGGTCGACGGTGGAGATGAACAGTATGCCATGGAGTCCCGTTTTGCGGTACGCCACACCCCTCCCGATGAACTGGACCCCCGTTTCGACCATAAGAGGTCTGTTTCGTCCGTTTTGCGGTACACCACACCCCCTCCCAATCAACAAGACCCCCGTTTCGACCGTAGGAGGTCTGTTTCCTCCGTTTTGCGGTACGCCACACCCCTCCCGATCAACAGGACCCCCGTTTCGACCGTAGGAGGTCCGTTTCCTCCATTCTGCGGTACGCCAGACCCCTCTCGATCAACAGGACCCCCGTTACGAACGTGGCCGGTCGAACACAAGGCTGTTTCCTCCATTGTGCGGTAGGCCAGGCCTCGTTTCCATCGCCTGTTCCGTCCAAGCCCTCCCGATGAACACGACGACGCATTCCGTTCCGACCCAGCCGGTTGGCTCCCATACGTTCCGTTGCCTCCCAATGAACACGATGCATTCCGTTGCCTCCCCATGAACATGACACATTCCGTTGCCTCCCCATGAACACGCCGACGATGATGTTTCTCCATTCCGACCCAGCCATGTACACGAGCCCTGGCCGTACGTATGCACGAGTAGGCGTTCGAGACCCCGCCCGTATGTACACATACATGGCCGTATTTTCTTTCTTGTACACTGGCCGTTGTACGTACGTGTACATGCTACGTGCGTGCCTCTACTACGACACGTGCGCGCCTCTACAACGACCAGTATGTACATACATGTTCGCGACCAGAATGAAACGCTACGTACGCTTCGACCAGGTGGGTCCCGACTGTCAAACACTTCCTTGCGTGCGAAAATGTAGCTTGTGGGTCCCAGCAGTCAAAGGGGCGAATCATTTTTTTGCCCGTACGCACTTCCTTTGCGTGCGAAGATGTAGCTGGTGGGTCCCAGCAGTCAGGGGGGCGAAT